>NC_053024.1:178493867-178515599 GCF_003073215.2 Triticum urartu | reverse complement strand
GATTACCTTACTTGCGACATTGCTTTCAATGCGGTTATGCCTCTAAGTCGTGCTTCGACACGTAGGAGATATAGCCGCATCGAGGGCGTTACAGCGTTCGAGACCCCGCCCGTATGTACACATATCGTGGCCGTATTTTCTTTCTTGCACCCTGACCGCTGTACGTACATGTACATGCTATGGTGCGCACCTCTACTACGACACGTGCGCACCTCTATGTCGACCAGTATATATGTACATACACGTTCGCGACCTAGAATGACAATGCTATGTACGCTTCGACCAGGTGGGTCCCGACTGTCAGACACTTCCTTGCGTGCGAAGATGTAGCTGGTGAGGTCCCAGCAGTCAGGGGGGCGAATCGTTTTGCTTTTTTCGGACGCACTTCCTTGAGTGCGAAGGTGTAGCTGGTGGGTCCCAACAGTCAGGGGAAACGTTTTTGCGAAATACGGTGGCCCACTATGGGTGGGTCCCTGCTGTCAGGTGGAGGAATAATTATTTTGCACGTAATAAGGAGGCACTTCCTTACTGCGGCCAGGGACCCAGCTGTCAGCCTCTCCATGTACAGTCCACATGCCGATGGAAGTCTTTCCTTGACCATGTTGACCACCCACGCCGAGAGCACCAGGGCGGTGGACGACGGCGAGGCCTAGGAAGGGGACGACGGGAGCCGGGAAGACACGACAGTGGAAGCCTGCACGGAGAGGAGTACGAGGGTTCACTGGTTCGGCTGCGGTGTGAGGCTGCCTCGCCACAGGGCCTGGCCAGCGGTGGGAATAGTAGGGGGCGCTGAGGCCTCCGCGGCAGCACAGCCGGCCACAGGCAGGAGCATGCGGCACGACCTGGCTGCTTTGGGCGGCTGGAGCAAGAAGACTAGAGGTTGAAGAGGCACTATCGGCCATTGGATGGACATCGTACGGTCACTGGAGCTAAAATCGTTCATATTGACTAAAGTTGACAAAGACCCCCGTCCCAGTCAACTTAGTAGGCCCACAAGTCAGCCTCCCACCATGGTGGGTTCCATCTAGCAGGGGGAGTATTAATTTTTGTGCGTAATAAGGAGGAACTTACGGTGTCGAGCTGACAGCGGGGAAACATTTTTTTTGCAAAATACGCTGGCCCATCCGGTGGGTCTGAGCAGTCAGGGGGGAAACATTTTTTTCGCGAAATAAGGTGGCCCGTCCGGTGGGTCCCTGCTGTAAGGTGGAGGAATAATTATTTTGCGCGTAATAAGGAGGCACTTCCTTGCGGCCGCCTGGACCCAGCTGTCAGCCTCTCCACGTACAGTACTCTTCCGATGGAAGTCGGTCGTTGACCACGTTGACCACGCCGCGCCGAGAGCACCAGGGCGGTGGTCTGGACGACGGCGAGGCCTAGGAAGGGGACGACGCGGAGCCGGGGAAGACGCAGCAGTGGAAGCCCGCGGGGAGAGGAGTACGAGGGTTCACTGGTTCGGCTGCGGTGTGAGGCTGCCGTCGCCGCAGAATAACAGGGGGTGTGGGTGAGTGGAGGGATGGCCTGGCCAGCGGTGGGAGTAGTATGGGGGCGGTGAGGCCTCCGGCAGCACAGCCGGCCACGGGAGGCAGGAGCAGGCGGCACGACCGGCGCTGCTTTGGGCGGCTGGACCAAGAAGACCAGAGGTTGAAGAAGCACTACGGCCGTTGGATGGACATCGTACGGTCACTGAAGCTAGAAACGTTTATTATTGACTAAGTTGACAAAGCCCTTGGTACGCTCCAACTTAGTAGGCCCACAGGTCAGCCTCCGAAATGGTGCGCCCCAGATGTCAGGGGGAGGAATCATTTTTTGGGCGGCCGAAGCTAAGAATATCCGAGATTGAAGAAGAAGCACGACATCCGTTGGATAGACATCCAACGGCCACTGCTGCTAGAACCGTGTGTTGACTATAATAAGTTGGCAAAGCCTTGCATACGCGTCAACTTATTTTTTTAGGGGACGCGTCACTTAGTAGGCCCACAAGTGTGTGGCAGAGAACTTATAGCCCATTTGCGTTTTGTAAGAATGTACAACCCATTTTTGGGAATTCTAATGGAATTTACAACAGCCCATTTACAGTTTGTTAAAAGTACAGACCCATTTTCTAGCTAGGACAATGATTAATAATTTCAACCAACCGTTGAAGACAGAATTCAATAAAATTTCCCACATTTTGATGGGCTCCGAAATATTTTTATCCCGAAATTTCTAGTCAGATTAAATATAAATTTGTATTACGTAAAAATCCAACGAAACATTGCGCGCGCAACAATGAAAATTTAAGATTTTCAAAATCCATAAATAATATTTTATAAACTAATTTCGTGTTTGGTGCATTTTTTATAGTTACTGCCCAGTTTTTATAATTACATCCCATTTATTATTTTAAAGCCCATTTTCCTGTTAAGCCTAATGCATCCCTCCTAGGAAAGATTTGCAGCCCAGCGGGGCGGAGAATAACAAGTTGACCTTGCCTGGGTATTCCTCAAAAAGACGTATAGCTGGGCTAGCCATTTTCATCTTGAAAAAATTAGTATCTGGGCTGGATATCTGGCCTGGGCTAGACGGGCCACAACCTGCCCAGTTAATACCCTACTCTCCTCTGAACAACAACGAAATCATCGCCAAGAAAAACTCTGCAGTGCTCACGCCTCAAAAACACAAATACTGCTCGAGCTGCCTGGTCCCAACTATCGGCCGCACCTTGTGCAATTCTCTCGTTTATATTGACTACATAGGTTGACAATGATGTGGGACCGTGATGTCAGGAAACCAGGAGAAAGCAAAAAAATATAGTTGTACATAATAAGGAGGCAATTGCGTACGTACGGCTATGGCCCTGGTGGGTCCCTAGTGTCATCCAGTCAAAATAAAGTCATCTCCTGAATCCTCATGTCCGTTGACGATGTTAACAATGCTCGGCGCCACGGCGAGCGCAACAACTCAAAGGACAACGGAGAGGGCCTCGCGGGCCCTACGGATGGTCTGATACAGCGCCCGCTACTCATTCAGGAAGCCAGGATCATCGGACACCTATAAACACCTTCGAGAAACTGAGACGACATGAAACGGTAAGGCCGCGCTTGGGAGCTCTGGTTTATTTCAAACCTGTATTAACATACAAGTGTAATTTACTCGTCATCGAAAACAACGCATAAAATACAGGCATAATGAAACCGAGGACCCGAGGTCTGTAAGTAAAACCGGTGTGTTACACGTGTAATTTGAGAGACCAGTGTATATTTTACAAGCACTGCTATATGGACAACATTACCAGACGATACATGCACGACGTGCGTATCATGCCATCCATGGGCAAGGCTGAAACAGTAGCTAACGGCTGGATTAGCAATCGTTCGAGTGTCGTTCAGCGTTTTTATCGTGTGTCAAGTACTTCCGATATTTTACTAGTCAAAATCAACCAACCAAGCGCCTTCGCCCGAGACCATCTGCTTTAATTTACAAGCGTGGTTGGAAAACGATGATCCAATCACAGCCTAATATCATGAGTTGGTCAGAAGATCATATGGTTTCACGTCTAACCTACCCGACTTGTCGTATAGGCTATGAATGAAACATCAGACGATGAACTTCTTAAGCATGAAAACAACAGAAGAGGATGATCTTCTTAACAAGCAAATCACTGGCATTAGATCGACATGCAAAACAATAAGAAGCATTATCCTCAGGAGGCACGGTGAATAGCTCGTGATGCCGCATGCCACAACATTCCAAGCTCAACTTTGTAATCAAATACAAGGCCTGGCATTACATAGACAATATTCAGAACAAACTCTTAACACAGGAATATCTCAACAGAGTAACTATTTACTTCTAAACTGAACACAGGAATAGGAAAAAACACTCGACGCTGCTCACAGCAAGGGCGTCCCACTCAAAAATATCAAATGCATGTCTTCTGGCTAACATCAATGAGCAAATTTTGACAAGGTTTTCCAATTCCAATATATTAAACTAACGTCTTCTTGCTAACATCAATGATTAAACTTTGACAAGCTTTTCCCATTCAAAATATGTAATGCCTATGATCATGGAGTCCTGTCGCTTCTTGCTAACATCAATGATTAAACTTTGACAAGCTTTTCCCATTCAAAATATGTAATGCCTATGATCGTGGAGTCCTGTCGCTTCTTGTACTTGTTTGGGCACTTCTTGCCCAGGGCACTCCACGTGTTGTTAAATTGTCAATGGTCTCTGCAGAGTAGTCATGTCACCGGTGTCTAATGTTTATGGCACCGGCTGTAGCAATGGAGGGATTCGGTGCCAAACTAAGAAAAGGTGAAATTGGCACCTCTTTTGGCCTACATAGTGGAAGGCCTAATACTCTGTAAAGCTTCTCGGTCATTCCTTCTGTAATGTAGCACAAACAATGACTGCTTCTTTCTACAAAGTGGAATGACCAACTAGACCCAGTAATGCAGCAGTTTGCCTTGGACACATTGGCTCCTTTTGTGCAGTTGAACTAAAATCGAAGTCGGAATAAAACCGAGCTTTAATTTTGATATCCCTGTAAGCAACAAAAGGTATAAGGGAAACAATTACTGAGAAATAATGGTTGATGACTTGTACTCCTAGAAGAAAAACATCTACTGATCTACCTTATCTTAATGGGAAACAAAGCAGGAGAGTAGCAATTCTCAATCAGTGTGATTCATTCATACTAACTGAGACATTATCTTAACAATGCCTTGTTTGAAGATGTATAAAGAACGAAAAAGCAGAAAAGTATCATTCCTAAAACAATGCGATTGATTAATTTTAATAGAGACATTATCTTAACAATACCTTGGTTAAACACGTAGAAAGAACTACAAAGCAGGATAGTACCATTTGTAAAACACTATAAGTCTATAACTGATATATAATAACATGGACATTATCTGAACAATACATTTCTTAAACATGTACTCCGGCCGATCCCTAACAGAAATGGTACTCTTGCCGATCCCTAACAAGTGTTTGCAGTTTTGAACTAAGATTCAGTTCCAGGGTAGAGTGGGAGCAACAACAGTATGTGCTTCCATCTACTTATAAAGGGGGTGATGCAGAGTTTGTTGAAACAAAGCAACAAGCATCATGTCTGGGTTGGTTCCATTTTTGTTCACTACTTAATGGGAAAAGACAGCAATACAATAGCTTCAATTCAACATTTATTTAAAATAGTACCAATACAAGTAGCACAACATCTCAAAGCACACTGCACAATCATGTGGATGAAGGCCTGTACTGACCTTTCATGAGACGACAAGATAAAATACGAATCTGCCAACACGAATAGGAAATCCAATCTCGTTTTGTGCAGTTGCACTGAAATCAAGCAAAGTGTTTCGTGTAGCGAAGCAAAATGTCGCAATAGCAACAAGTTGAATAGATATCCTTAAACAGAGGCAAAAAAGGAATCAATTACTGGCTAATAAAGGAGGATGAAACATGCGGCCACAAAAATGGTAATCCCGCCAATCCCTAACAAGTGTTGCAGTTTTGAAATAAGATTCAGTAGTTAATTCTGAGAGTGGCATCAATTACTGGCTTATAAAGGGGGTGATGCTGAATTTGTTGTAACAAAGCAACAAGCATCATGTCTGGGTTGGTCCCATTTTTGTTCACTACTTAATGGGAAAAGACAGCAATACAATAGCTTCAATTCATCATTTATTTAAAACAGTACCAATACAAGTAGCACACATCTCAAAACACACTGCACGATCATGTGGATGAAGGCAAGTACCAACCTGTCATGACGCACACAAGATCACGTACGAATCTGCCAACACGAATAGGAAATCCAATCTCGTTTTGTGCAGTTGCACTGAAATCAAGCAAAGTGTTTCGCGTAGCGAAGCAAAATGTCACAATAGCAACAAGTTGAATAGATATCCCTGTATAAACAGAGGCAAAAAAGGAATCAATTACTGGCTAATAAAGGAGGATGAAACATGCGGCCACAAAAATGGTAATCCCGCCAATCCCTAACAAGTGTTGCAGTTTTGAAATAAGATTCAGTAGTTAATTCTGAGAGTGGCATCAATTACTGGCTTATAAAGGGGGTGATGCTGAATTTGTTGTAACAAAGCAACAAGCATCATGTCTGGGTTGGTCCCATTTTTGTTCACTACTTAATGGGAAAAGACAGCAATACAATAGCTTCAATTCATCATTTATTTAAAACAGTACCAATACAAGTAGCACAGCATCTCAAAGCACACTGCACAATCATGTGGATGAAGGCATGTCATGCTCTTCATGAGACGACCAACATAAAATACGAATCTACCAACACGAATAGGAAATCCAATCAAGTTTTGTGCAGTTGCACTGAAATCAAGCAAAGTTGCCGGTGTGACATTTAAGTTTTCTATAGCAACAAGTTGAATAGATATCCCTGTTTTAAGAGGCAAAAAAGAAAACAATTACTGGCCAATAAAGGAGGATGAAACATGCGGCCACAAAAAGAAGCATCTACCTTATCTTGATGGAAAACAAAGTATAGGACAGTAGCATTTCTAAAACGGTTGCATTGATTCATATTAACAGAGAAATTCTTTTAAAACAGATCAGTAGTTAATTCTGAGATTAACAACAGCAAAATAGCTGCATGGGACATGCCAGCACCATGTGCGTCCACACGTATAAATGGGTGATGCAGAGTATGTAGCCAAGCAGCATATATTGCGCTGGTCCCATATTTGTTCTCTTTGAACCTTCTTCCTATGTGAGGGCAAGCAAATCTAGTTGTGCACAAACTACCCGACCCCCCAGTTTCTTTCCCTTTTCAACAAAGAGATCGGTTCCTTACAGATGTGTGTACTGGGTTACCCCCTTTTTCCCTTTTCGACCTACAAAGCGGCTGGATAGCCAGTCTATACTACTTCTGCCCCTCCTTTCCTCATTGAACCACGTCCTAGATTCTTGCTCCAGCCCACCGCACCCTTCTTTCCTCTTTGAACCAAGACCTAGATTCGACTACAGATCAAAAAAGATCCACATGCAGCTAGAGCAACGACGGTTTCAAAGAAACTTATACCTTAGGGTCGTCGGGATGTGGCAAGGCGTGCGGCGGGAGGCCGGATCTGCCCACACTACGTACGACAGCGAGGAAGAAGGGGTCGGTGGCCCTCCCGCACAGGCGCTGGGTGAAAGAGAACAGCAGCCGGCAGTGGATTGCCTCCCTCGCCGAAGGCGATAGAGTGAACGCTGCACCTCCTCCCCTTCCCGGTGCGACGGGATACAGACGCCTCCTTCACCAGCTGTGAGGGGGGAGAGAGAGACAAGAGGCCAACGCAGTCTTGTTTAGATCTGGTGAAGAGAGGGTGAGATACTGTGAATATAGAAAATCCTAGCAAATGAACGCTGAGCCTCCAGCGTGTAACATATATGTAGTGCGGCGAGCGTGTGGAGAGTGCAAACCATAGCGAACAAGCGCCGAGGCTCCCGCTTATATATATACTACTGTAGTACGGACTGAGCTCCGGTGCCTTCACTGCACCTGCTTTTGGATGTATGACAGGTGAGCCAGCCACATTTTGGGCCCACCTGTCGTAAATCCAAAGGCAGGTGCACTAAGTCAATGAAGCTTCGTCCATATAGTACTCTCGTGTATACGACTAAAATATAGTGGAGTGGTTTTCTTATTCTGTCCATAATAATCGTTTTAAATTGTGTAAGTACGAATCGAAACTCTTTATTTAATGTACAGTGAAGAAAACTAGTACAACTTTCGATGAACTAACGCTCCACGCCCACGCGTCCTGGTCGCGACTTCCTGTCCTTCACGTGTGGTACACTACCCTCCCTTAAGAACTTGATCAAAAACACGCCCCCGCTTCCAGGTCGCGAGAGTTGTCGCACACACACACATAGACATAGACATGCATATCCGTGTTTACGTAAAATTCCATTTCCATTTCCATCTCCATCTCCAATCATATTTGTCCAACTGGCACATTATTTACGTTGTTAATTATATACGCAGCAATATTAACGTACAACATCTCTTGTTTGCGCATGTCCGGACCACTGCCATGGCCGGTCCTGACCAACCCGAACCCTCTTCATCACCCGCGCGTGCTTCCCGCCCGAAACGGTCAGTGCCGCATTCATGCCCGGCCAGAGCGGACGCGACCTCTCACTGGCGCCGGCATTGAAGCGGCCCGCCGGCCGAGAGAGTGTCACCCGCGCCGCTTCCGGGTGCACGCGGCTACTCCGCATTCAAAGGTCGCAATAGCCAGCTACAACATGCGCGATCTCTTCCAGTAGTAAGTTCTTGGGAGTCCGTGCTACAGCTAGTTGTCCTCCCCCAACTCGTCAATCTCTTTCAGTAGTGCTAGTACTCCATGGCGTGATCCATCGACAAGCAGGCAGGAAAGTTATGGTATACTACTCGGTTTGCGGTGAGTGGCATGCCGAGCGACCGTGTGGGGTCGAGCCATGGAGGAGGGTGAGACACGAACACGACAGACATGATTTAAACGTTGGTTTTGCTCGATGGCGCGATCCAACGAAACGAAACGTTGGTTTCTCTCCGTTTCCATTTTTTCTTCGGAAAAACGGAAACTTTTCCACTCCATTTTCATTCCTATTCCAAGGTTGCCCCGTTACAACATTCCATCAAATACAAAGGAAAACTAACACGCATGCTGATGCATCTCAATGATTCACGGATCATAGCCAATATTTACTTCACAACTAAAGAAAAAAGTTGTGAGAGCGTGTACGATAGAAAAACTACTGATGGGGTCACTACGACTTAAACCCTAAACCCTAAACATGATTTAATTTCCTGGCCAGGTAGAACCTGTCGAAGGAAAGACGGCTGGCACCCTCGGATCATACGATGCTTTTGTGCAGTTCCACTAAAATCGACCTGAGCATCCCTGATGGCAAAGATATTGAAGAAGTGTGATTAGAATAATAGTACTGGCACTAGTTCATGAGACATAAACTCATCACAAGTAGAAGCCGGTAGAAGTAGAGAAAGATCGACATGGAGATGGAGCTATGGCAGTGGAGCAAGCCGGCTCCAAAAGGAAGATGGACTACCTGGGATGTCGGGCTGTAGCTAGAAGGGCGGTTTGGATGCGGCATCGGCCCATACCGCGGTGACCCCCAATTGGGACGCACCGACTGTGGGTTTTCTCCCTCGCCGATGTCGACTGCATCTACGCAGAACATTGTTCCCTTCCCCCAGCCGCGGGATCAGGCCCGTCGTTCTATGCTTGTGAAGAGAGCAACCTAAGTAAGCAGGCTTGTAGCTTAGGCTCCTGCTAGTGTATATATAGTGGTTTTCTTTTTCTCTCCATATCAACCATTTTATATTGCGTACGTGTCATTCAAGAGTGAAATGATGGTTTCTTCTTCCGACTAACTTAGTGTGTGATTTGACTGCTCCTTAGTGGCCCCTACACGTACTCCCCCTACGTGTATGCAACAGTCACACGTACACATGGACGCAAAAACGCGCGCGACACCCTAATGCATGCATGTCCGAGCACATGACGGAACACACACGGTCACGCTCAAGTGCTCAACCTACACGTGCATGCACACACATACTCAGTCAGGGTGAGCTAGTGACCGTATGACACAAATATATATATTGAGCGCAATGAGCGTATTATGAAGTCCACTGACCGTATTTTTACAAATATACAGTGACAGACAGTGTATTTATCTCGTTTGAAATTAAGCCATATTAACCGGAGAGGAGGCAGCATGGACTAGCATTACTTTGCTGTGTCCCGTCAACTTGCCGAACGAGGAGAAGGTTGCAGGACGGGAGAAGCTTGCGCGCGGTGGCTCGCAGGACAAGGAGAAACTTTTGACTAATGCAAGCTCTCCCTCGCTCAGGCGGTGGACGTGCAACAAGTTAATTCGGTGTCAGATTGCCAGAAGCATACACTATACTACTAGTGCTATTATTGTTCGACTTCCCGAACAGCCAAGCGCAAAGTTTACTAGTACTACTACTATAGTCCATAAAGGTACGTACTATACTAGTACTAGGAACCGGATGGAGGAGCGTCTGCACTCTTATTATAATTTTAAAATGTGATAAAGCAATCTTCAACACATTTGGTTCTCTTCGAGGGTTCTCGCATGTGATAATGGAAGTTGATTGCATGGAACACTCGCCACAATTCTCGCTTAATTCTGGCTCATATCCTGTTACAAATAGTAGCGCTCAGTAATATTTCCTCTTTTTTTGTTATTCAGCATGTAAACAGGTCAGCAAACCTTGCGGCGCATCTTCGTGCGAACCGTGCTTGCTGCACTTTGAATGTGGCCGAGAGCTGGCTTGATGAAACACCTCCACTTCTACTTTTTTGCGGGGTACCTCGCTTCCTAGTGACCAGTGTCTTGGCTGATCGTCCTAAGAATGCTTATATATGAATAAAGCTCTCTCATTTACCCGCAAAAAAGATTAAGCCATATTAACCGGAAAGGAGGGAGTATGGACTAGCACTACTTTTTGGTGTGTCCCGTCAACTCGCAGAACGAGGAGAAGCTTGCAGGACAAGGTGAAGCTCGCTTACGCCTTTTGACTAATGCAACCTACCCTCGGTGGACATGCATCAGTCCATTCGGTGTCAGATTGTCAGAGGCATACACTGTAGTACCCAACATGCGGAGTACCATCATTGTTCGACTTCACGAAGGGGCGAAGAGCCAAGCGCAGTAGTACGCGTACTTGGTTTTGCACCTTCATACTACTCCACCCTCCGTCACAGTTTACAGGGCGCGCTTCATTATGATGCATTTCTCTCAATGCATTTCCACCACCAGAGAGACTTTAGACGCGTTTGGTTTAATGCTCAATTAATTAGGGCGTGGTAACCGCAATCAAGTCCACAATTTTCTCTCCATGTACTGTACTACTACGGAGTGCATGCATGTGTGTACCCGGGGTGGAAGCACTGCATGCATGTGTGTACGCATTATTCCCTCTAGTAATAGACGCCGTGCTATAACTACCAATGCTATTTTTCAGGCCGATCGCTAGTCGCCTTGGTCCCATAGATTTTTTTCTTTTTTCTGAAGCGCGCTGTATAAACAGTGACGGATGGAGTAGTATGAGCGGATTCAAAGAAGAGCGTATTGATGGTTGCTTCTTCAGAGCAACTTACAGTGGGAAAGGTGGGGCTTATGATTTGACTGCTCATTACTCACTATTAATGCGGCGCAACGACCGGGCTGAGTCTCCCATGCGGTTGTGCACTACCCCCTCGGTTCTTAAATATACTCGGAGTATTTGTCTTTCTAGAGATTTCAACGAGTGACTACTCAAATATTTGTCTTTTTAGAGATTTCAAATGGACTGGCACATACGGATGTATATAGACATATTTTAGAGTGTAGATTCACTCATTTTGCTCCGTATGTAGTCACTTGTTGAAATCTCTGTTAAGACGAATAGAATATTTAGGAACGGAGGGAGTACACATACGAAGCAAAATGAGTGAATCTACACTCTAAAATATGCCCGTTTGAAATTTGTAAAAAGACAAATATTTAGGAACGAAGGAGTATAATTTTGTGCATGGCACATGGACCCGGATGATGAAGAGGCTTCTGGCAATGCTATCAAGCTTCCATCATTTGTTTACATAATTGACGTACTATACAAATAATTTTCCAGCGACATGAAATTGTACAATGGTGTGAGCTTTCAGCTTTTGTTTCGCGTGTCTTGCCATCGATGCTCTTTCGGAAACAATAAAAAACTAACTTCCTTGCTAATGCATGTCAATTATTAGCAGATCAGAGCTAATAATTACATCACAACTGAAGACAAAGTTGTGAGAAGGTGTTAAATTAAAATTGATCCATGCTTTCATTGGCAGCAACGTCCCCCCAGCTCTGTCTAAATCAACAAGGCATGTTGGGAAAAAAGTAGCTGTCTGGAGCATGCAACATTCCGATCATTTTGTGCAGTTCCACTAAAATAGAGCTGAGCGTCCCTGTTCCAAAGATATCAAGTGTGATTACGATAATAGAGGACTGCTGATGAAACAATAAACACACAAATAGAAGCCGGTCACCTTTGCAGTCTCTCTTAAGACTAACTAGTTGGAGAAGATTAGGCTCGGAGTTGGATGAGGAGGATAGAGCAAAACCAATCTCCCTTTGTGCAGTCGCACTGAAATGTAGAGACGTTGCCCGTGTGACATTTTAGTACAACTGCACAAAACACTCTTAAGAAAAAAAGTGATTTGTGCAGTTCACCAAAAGGTCGCAATAGCAACGAGGTGAAATGGATAGCCCTGTTTGCAAAAAAGAGGTAGAAAGGAAACAATTACTGGCCAATAACAGTTGATGACACATGCGACGACAAAAAAGAAGCATATTCCTTGTCCTAAGGGAAGATAACAACACGGTTGTGTTTGTCTAAAACGGTGTGAGGACGAGAATGCAATATGGAAAGTACGCCGGACGAGCTACGTTTTGGGCAAAGAACTATGGAAGATCCACATGCAGCGACGTGGGAAAACGGGCAGTGGAGCAAGGCCGGAGGGGATACCTGGAGGTCGTCGGGATGTAACTAGGTGAGCGGCGGCGGGCGGAATCTGCGAGCAGGTGGCGTAGGCCCTGCCGCGCCGGAGCTTGGTCAGAGAGAACGGCGTGTACCGCAGATCGGGACGTGCTGCCTCGGCGCCGTCGAACGGAGAAACGATGCACTTCCTCCCTTTCCCCCGGCGGACGGGATGCGGCCGGATCAGTGACCAACGGTGAGAGAGAGAGAGAGGCCACCGCACTCCCTTTCCCCCGGCGGACGGGATGCGGCCGGATCAGTGACCAACGGTGAGAGAGAGAGAGAGGCCACCGCACTCCCTTTCCCCCGGCGGACGATGCGCGGATCAGTGACCAACGGTGAGAGAGAGAGAGAGCCACCAGAGCCTTGTGTGAGATACTCTGAAGAGCGGACTACCTTTTCCTCCATAAAAATCGTTTTATATTCTGTGTACGTGCCATTGAGCGCTATAACTTTATTTAAAAATAACGCGGCAACGCGTCAAGTCGAACTTTGTTTCGTGCACGCGTGGTACACGACCTCCCTAGGTAAACAACCGCTACAGCGTTCAAATTAGCACATGGGCTGCCATTTCGTAAAGAAATGAGCTCCACCGTGTACCCGCGCGGGTGTGGCTGGGCACGAAGCGTGAGTACGTGCACGGTGCACCTATTCTCTTCTTGTATACGTACACCACCTACGTGGGGTTGTGTGAGAGAGATACAAACCTAGAGAGATATAGTGTGTGGGTTCTTGAGAGTTTTTTTGTGGGGGGGGTCAATCAAAAAATTTAACATATGCAATGTGTGTGAAATAGAGTCCTGGATATAACATATATATAGAGGGGGCGATCCACGAGAAGAGAGTGGAGGTATCATCGGCTTGAGGTGTCCATAGAATCGAAGAGAGGGATGATGATGTGTGTGTGTGTGTGCGCGCGCGCGATCGATAAAGAGTGCCATCGAATTTGTGTGTGCCCACGTCAAAGATATAGAGTGGCTGGCCTACTGGAACGTGAGATGGGACATGTGCAGTTTGTCTCTGTGGCATGGATACCTACCTGCAGCGCTCGACTATCGGTGTGTGGTGGGGGAAGAGGGAGGCCAATTAACTATAGAGGTACAATGGCTGGTATATGTGTGGAGGAGGAGAGAGGCCTACCTCATGTATTAAGGAGATCGATCTGCCTCATGTATTAAGGGAGATCGATCGGCATCCATGCATATGTGCAGGAGATGAATAAGGTTGGGAGAGAGACAGAGCTAGAGTGTTGGAGGGGGTGGTAGTGGAGTTGCTTCTAACAAATGGTGGGATAGGCTTGCTAGACAAACGGAGGGCACGCCCGCAATATCAATAAGAGAGGAGATGGCTGCTTGTTGTCTGTGCACGTGCGTGTGAGAGACGGGTCAGGAGGCATGCACGAATGATGAGGGGGACGATGTGGCTGTGGTAAGCAGACGTAACTACATAGGAAGATCAATCGCCCTTTGTAAGAGAAAGGAGAGACATAACTTGTGAGGTACGTCGATCGATGGGGGGGTAGTTAAAGTCGATCTAGGTATATGTTGGGAGATCGATCGGTATACATGCATGTGTGTGTTAGAAGCAAATGAGGCACGAGGAGAAGGATAGAGAGAGAGGGATGCATGTAGGAGGTGGTACGAGAGGCATACTATATCGAGGGGGAGGAGTGTGCGAGTACGAGAACGATGAAAAGAGTGGTGGGAGTGAGGCATGGACGGTGACAAGAGAAGAGGGGAAGCTTGTGTTTGTGCTAGGCACACCTGGCTAGAGAGGCATATCGATCGATGTGTGCCGTAAAGAAGGAGCTGGGGGGCCTACACACACCATGGGTGAACGACCTAAAGTGAAAAGACGAATTTGCGCGATGGAGCTAGAGAATGCTGAGGGAGGGTGAGAGGGATGCGGGCGTGTGCATGCACAAGAGAAAGTTAGCGCTAGCTACAAAGATAAGAGGGTTGTGTGGGTGTAAAAGACGAATAGAGATCATATATACTTCATTATAAAAAGTGAATTCGGATATTTGAAGAATTTATCATAGTGTTTCAAACCGACGGATGTGTGAATATATATAACGGTGATACACATGGTGTGGTTATGAACATGGTATACTACATTTAATATATTTTATCTCTACTCTTATAAAAAACGGAGTTGTTGATGATGGTGTGCCTGCCATCCTGCATTATAGGCCGTCTGATTTATATCTGGCGGATAGCAAGGAAACTATGATGGTTGAAGTTGGCAACAATCATGATTGTAGATTCTTATTGAAATAGAGAAACGAATTCAAATTTAGTTCGAATTGCAGCGGTAGTATAGACATTTGGAATGCACTAAAATGTTGGTATGAGTAGGTTACATGCATTATACAGACAAGCGAAAAAATTTAATCGGACATAACATGGATTCATACTCCCTCCTTCCATCTATATAGGGCGTAATGAGATTTTTAAGACCGCCTTTGACTATTGACAAGATTAATAGTACATGACATGCACAATGTGAAAATTATATCATTGAAAGAACCTTTCACAGACAAATTTAACGGTGTGCTTTGTGTAATTTGCATGTCATATATCATTGCTCTAATATTTGGTCAAAGTTAGCATCGAAAAACACATTAGACTATATAGATGTGTAACATCCCAAAATTCTAAATTTTGGAATGTTATAATAAATAGATAGATTTGACTGATTGTTTGATTGATTGTCTGAAAGTGAGTGAATTCGAAACTTTTGAAAGTTAAATGAGAGGGAATAAAAGGACTTTCCCGAACTTTCATATTTGCTTTTATGATCTCCATGAATTCAAATTCTTTTCAAACACAAAACCCTAGAGAGAAGATGACATGACTTCTTCCATTTAAAAAGAAAAAAGGGTGTTTGAAAAATAATTGAATTTCATTTGGAAATATTCCAATTCTGAAACTTTATGCGACTCAATGATTTTCACGAGAGAAGATAAAATGACTTCTTCAAATTATATGAAATATGAGTTGGGAGTTTCAAAGAATTAAATTCAAAGTTCTTTTGAATTTATTTTCAATTTGGAATGTTAGATCATCATGCATATCTTATTTTCTTGCATTTTGGTCGATCCTAGAAATTTCACGCAACTCAAGGACCTTCGGAGAGAGTTGGAGATTTCGTTATTTTCTTATTTGAGAGTTTTCTCGAATTGGAAAAGAGGATCATTTGATTTATTTATTTCATCTTCAATTATTTTTCCGACGTCAAAAATATAAGAGAGGGAATAATATGACTTTCCCAAAATTTAGGAAAAATGAAGATTTAATAAATAGATCAAGTTTTGGTTTTGCCGGAGTTTATTTGCATTTTATTTGGATAGGGAAAAATGCGTGTTTTCAAAAATTGCATTTTAGGCCCGGAGAAAAGTTCATTTTGTTCGGCTCATTTTTAGGAGTCGGGGAAAATTTACTTTAGGTTTTTCGGAGTTCGTTTAGATCTCTTTTTGTTTTTTTTTCTGCGCGCTGAACCGTTTATAAAAAAAATAAAAATCTTACCGCAGGCCAGCCGGGCCAAGGCCCAGGCCAGGCCGCTGCGCCCCAGCCTCACGCGCGCCAGGAGCCAGCGAAGGGAGCCCGCCGCCGCCTCTTGCTCCTGTACCGAATCCTAAAAGGATTCTAGGGCGCCCCTTGCCCCTTTTTCCTTATTTCGTTATTCCTATTCCTACTCTATTTCTTGTCCCTCTACCCCAAGTAAACCCCCCCTCCCCAATATAAATACCCAAGCACCCCCCTCTAAACATCAAATCAAAACCCCTCTCTCCACCACCCAAGCCGCGCCTCACCCCGCGCCTCTCACCCGCGCCGCGCCCTGCGTCACCCGCCGCCGCCGCGCCTTGCCTACACCGCCGCCGCCCCTCACCCACGCCACCGCCGCCGCCGCCCAACGCCGCCGCCGCCGGAGCCCCTCACCGGAGACCTCGCCGGAGGTACCGCGCCGCGTCTCTTTTCTTTTCCTCGGATCGGTTTTCTTATAAATCGTTCCGATTCTTTTCTTCTCCACCGATTCGTTTTTCTTTCCGGTTCTTCGCTAAACCGTTCCGGTTTTCTAGATCGGTTTTCCGTTTCTTTCCGGTCTTTTCTCCGAAAACCCTAGATTGGTTTTCGTTCTTCTTTCGGACCGTTCGTCTCAACGAACGTGATCACCGATTCTTCCCGGTTAACGACGTCCGTTCGTTTAACCGTTCTTCGTTTTCTTTCGTCGGATTTATTCCGCGATCGCGATCTCAGATCCGATCTTCGTTCTAGTTTATCTTCTCGTCGTTTATCGGAATCAGGTGATTCAAGCGCCTGGAGTTTCGTCTCGAAACCGCCGTTCCGTCTAATCAACTTGAACAAGTTTTTGCTACTGTAAAATTTTGACCTAGTTTCAACTTGCTAGAACCGAGTTGTTTTCTTCCGCCGTTTGTTTTCGGTTTCTTTGTTCGGTTCTTTC
The DNA here is from genome assembly GCF_003073215.2 of Triticum urartu. Taxonomy (NCBI): domain Eukaryota; kingdom Viridiplantae; phylum Streptophyta; class Magnoliopsida; order Poales; family Poaceae; genus Triticum; species Triticum urartu. Next base: position 178,498,588 of record NC_053024.1, on the reverse strand, counting down.
TTTCTTTGCAACCGGAGTTCTTAAGTTGAACTTTCTGGTTCGTTCTCTCGTTCGAGTTTTACTTGTGCATTAGATGAGTACTTATTGTGTGGTTACTATTGTTTGCTTACGATAGATTGACCGGAGTGTGACGAGTAGATCTATCACGAGTTTTGAGTGCGAATCATCTTCATCAACATTGCAGGCAAGTTCACACTTTGATCATACCTTTTCTACAACCCAGTTTTATTGCATTAGATCAATCCTCACACATTGCATGATTAGGATCTAATTAAATTGTGGGATGGGAAGTAGATGAGGTAGTACCTATTACCTGTATTATTATCAAACCTTTGGGAGTTACTTCTACGTTTGCTTATTATGCCATGCTATGCTAGTAGACGTGGATTGGGTGAGTGATATCCATGACAGATGTGAGTTATTAATTTTAATGGTTTATCTAAGGTGGCAACTTAAACACACATCTGGGTGGATTGAGGCACCTGATGTCTATCAGGACTTGCCTGTTTTTTTGGACCGCCACCCAGGCTCAAAGGGATCATAAGATAATTCATGCTAGAAACTTCCGTGTGCAGCCACATGCTACTATGGGCTCTGGCATAGTTGACTAAGTTGTGCGAACTCTTACGGGGTGGACTAGCAGATGTAGGGGATGTAGGTGTACCGGTCTACCCCACATGTAAGGTGCTAGTGCTTCTGAAAGACTATGTCTCGGTCATCCGTTTCTCAAACACCATGTAGTGCGAGAAAACAAACGGAGGCGATCGAGTCATGTGGGGAAAAGTGCGCAAACCTCTGCAGAGTGTACAAACTAATCATGATTAGCCGTGTCCCCGGTTATGGACAACTTGAGTATCTAGTACTTGAATATCCTGAATCTCAACATGTTACTTCTAATTAATGTTGTTGGGTTTTAATTATTTTTAATTGGGATTGAGAATGCTGTCAACCATTCTCAATGTTCAACAACCACCATGATAGTTAAATAAATTTATTCCTTTGCAGTAGGGAAAAATTGGCTTTACGCAAAAACCTTATAACCATAGAGCTTTTCCACCAGCCAAATATGCATGTAGTGATAGCCTTTATTCATCATTCTCTATGGTGTGAATTTGCCAGTACATTCAATGTACTGACCCGTTTCGGGCTGCAACGTCTCATGTTGCAGGTTTCTTACGACGAGTAAGTGATACGTTAGGGTTACGATTTCTACACTCAACTTTGCCGTTGGTGTTGATGGGAATCCACAACCTTGTTGCTTCCGCTATATGGATTGAGGTAATAGTATTTACGTTACTATATACATGTGATTTACCTCTGTTATAAATCCTTCGAGTACTGTGTGTGTCAGCATACCTGATCCAGGGATGACACATAAGCACAGAGACTTGACCCATTCGGGTCGGGTCGCTACAAGATGGTATCAGAGCACATGTTGACTGTAGGACGTGACCCTAGAAACTGGCAAGCCCATAGCAAAGATTTTTCTCTACAACTTTCCCTTTCAAAAAGATCTTTTACCTCTCTTCTCTTCTGAGTTTATTCAAATTTCCCTTTAGTGAAACCATACCCTTTCCCTTTTGACCACTCGAAGATTCGACTGATGAGACCACTCCAAGAAGTACAGGATATCAGACAAGTAAGACCATTCGGAATGAAGAGGATTTTACCATACATTATGATAATGGAAACTACAGCTGTGAAGACTCTGAAGACTAGGAGAATTGGAGGCTCTGAAGAATCCCAGATTTTATATGACCTAGGAGGCTACCCTTATGGAACTTGGCAGACTATGGAAGTTGTCAATACCCGAGATCAAGGTGTATTGGAGAAAGACTGAAAAAGCATGGAGAGTTACGAAAGTTTTGAAGAAAACCCTAAGGCAGGGGATATCATTATGGGAGATAGCTCATGGAAATGACAAGGCAGAAACACGGTTATCCGTGATGTCATCACCCCGCTAATGCTATTGTCACCATGCTGAGTTAAGGATGCATTTCCATTCAGAATGGATTGATGGAAGAAGGCTGATGGAGCACCTATCATAAGATGAAGTTTTAGCCCTAGCCGGTGTATCACCAGGATCTGGAGTAGTACATCAAGAAGTTTAAAATGGAGCTCCAGGAAGTCGTATTAGACAAGGAAGTATTTCATGAGGAACTCAGGATCCTGAAGATGAGAGTAGCCAAGCTGGAGGAGCTACAACCTCGAGATACCGGAGAATTGTCAGGAACTGAAGGACAGTATGACCATGGCTCATGCCAAGGATGTTGAAACCCAGAAGTTTGGAACACAACTCAGAATATTAGAAGGACGCCACGATAGATTTGCGTCAATAGAGATGATCTGGCAAAAGAACTTGAGAAGAAAATTATGGTCGGAAGATGCCATTGGAGGACATGAAAAAGACTTGAAGAGTTTGGCAATGTTGACCATTAGAAGACCAAACCCCTATTATATACCTACGTTAGATGCGACGATTGTGAGCTGTCATTTGTTTGTTGTTTTTCTGACAGCCACAATAAAATCTGTCTTTTCAAAACTGTATGTTTGATGCATCCCTCTCTTGATCCTCTTATCTCACCCCAAAAACCCTTGGACAATAGAGGATGAATGGAGATGAGCTTGTATTTTTCGGACCGATGAGTCAATTGGAGACGGACGATGGATTTAGAACATGGAGGATCACAATATGGAGAACAACTACCCTATAGTCGGAAGGATATGACCCAGCATGCTCTTCAATGGCTTTGAAAGAGGTTGCTGCTACTTGGTGGAGGATATAACCAAATTATCAATGGATGGCAAGGGAGTAACCACTGGAAAGATTTAAGTTGACTTTGGCTAAAAGTCTCAGTTGTGTCCCAGAAGTTGAAGCTTATGGAAAAGACATGAAGAAACTTGTGCATGCAATTTGTGGAGAAATAGGCTACACCCATAAAGCAGACAAGGATGAATGCATTAACTGTGAAGGAAGTCACCCAGTTGAAGAATGCCCAACTAGGCAGATCACTTGTTTCTTGTGTGAAGGGACTACCCACTATCCTGCTCAGTGTCACATTTACCCCATGGTACAACGAACCATCCAGCAGAAGAAAGAAGTAATGAAAGGAGCCCTCATGGAAATTTTAGAAGAAGTTGTGATGAAGGAAGAGATGGAGGACACATCTAAAGAGGACTCGAGTAAACCCTGCACTAAATCTTGCTATTCATGTGGAGAAGAAGGACACATCTCCCAGAATTGTATGAATGGGATCTAGTAGAATTCCCGATGAGGAAGTAGAATATGACCCACAGGAAATAGAAGCTCTGATTGGAATGGAAAAGTCCAGAAAGAGAAGTAGATTGGATTTCCAGGAAGATCTGAGTCATGTCACTGTTATAGGTGCAAGGAGCCAGGGCACTACCTCAGCAATGGCCCAAAGAAGCCAAGGACCCAAGTAGGCTATATAATCACAAGGAAACCTCGAAACTTGCCAGAAGTAATATGTTTCCGTTGTAATGAAGCAGGGCACTTTGCCAGGTTTGTCCGAAGGAGAAGAAGACTTGTGATAAATAGTTGAGTTTATAACAGAAGAAATATAGTAGTGGTAGTGAGAACATTTTCCCTTCATATTGAGGTGTTGAGTTGATACTTGTAATGGAAAAGCAAGAGATTGTAATCATTGGAGAATGAATAAAGTAGCAACGTTGGTACTGATATGGATTTTATGAGTTATTACTCTATGAAGAAGGATTTTGACCATTTTGAGGATAAGAGAAATATGGTCTATGGAAGATTGGTGCATTTTAAGGGTGGTAGTACCCTGTAATGGACTTCGGACAAAATGAATACGAGTTTTGTCTCGATATGTGTGATGCCCCAAGAGTATGTGGGATGAAGTTGGAGACCGACAGTTGTTTGGACCAAAGGTGATCAAAGGAGTCAGAAGAGAATGTTAAGTTGATTCAAGATAGACTGAAGGTAGTTCAGTCCAGGCAGAAGAGTTATGCAGACTCAAAAAAACTCAAGGAGGTAGTCTATGAAATTGGAGACAGAGCATGTCTTAGTGTGATCCCTCTGCGAGGAGTTAAACAATTTGGAGTTAAGGGACAGTTAGCCCCGAGATTTGTAGGACCATACTGAGTTTTGGAGCGTATGAGAGAAGTGGCCTACAAGTTGGAGTTACCCGAAGGCCTGTCAGGAGTTCAGGATGTGTTTCACGTTTCCAAGTTGAAGAAGTGCCATGCAGAGATGGCCAATATTCCCGTGTAAGGACGCTTGACCCTGGAAAGGATAATGATGTTCCACGAAGTGGAATATGGACTTCATAAGTATAAGTTTTTATCTCGGTATGAGGGATACCCCACGAGGATGAAGAGATGAATTACTATTGGGTATAAAGGAGGTGTGATGTTGGAATATGGATCAATGGAAATTCCATGATGAGTTTGAGTAATCACGTTTTAGTTTGGTGCCAATAGAAGGAAGGAAGATGGTACAATTGGATGGATTTAAGAATACTAGGAAGTTGGAACAATGATCAGTTGCCCGATGATAAGTTCAAGGACTAAAAGTGATGAGATGGGCCATAACCCACAGGCCCAGGACCTGCCAAGAAGCAAGCACACTCTTGCTGAAGGAAAAACCCTGGAAGAGGATATGCCATCATCGATAGACGATCTTATAGGAGTAACGCAAAACCTGAGAGTTGTGAAGGAACGATAGATGGTTGTTGGCT
>NC_053024.1:178466227-178492867 GCF_003073215.2 Triticum urartu | reverse complement strand
GGAGACTATCATTTGAAGCACAAGAGCAAGGAGTTCATTACCTACACACCATTTGTTACTTCTTGGAGAGTGGTGTCTCCTAGATTGGCTAGGTGTCACTTGGGAGCCTCCGACAAGATTGTGGAGTTGAACCAAGGAGTTTGTAAGGGCAAGAGATCGCCTACTTCGTGAAGATCTACCGCTAGTGAGGCAAGTCCTGTGTGGGCGATGGCCATGGTGGGATAGACAAGGTTGCTTCTTCGTGGACCCTTTGTGGGCTTGACCCTTCGTGGGTGGAGCCGTGGACTCGCGCAACCGTTACCCTTCGTGTGGTTGAAGTCTCCATCAACGTGGATGTAGGATAGCACCACCTATCCGAACCACGGGAAAAACATCCGTGTCTCCAATTGCGTTTGAATTCTCCAAACCCTTCCCCTTACATTCTTGCAAGTTGCATGCTTTACATTCCGCTGCTCATATACTCTTTGCATGCTTGCTTGATATGTATTGTGTATGTTGAAATTGTGCCTAAAACTCCACTCAAACCAAAAAGGCCTAAAAATTGCAACTTTAGCACTAAGTGTCTAATCACCCCCCTCTAGACACATCTACTTCTAGATCCTACAATGACGCGCATTATCTTCGCATTGCAAGGCGGGTTCCTCCTCCAAGTACTTCATAGAAGATTTTGAACACAAAGATAGTGTCCGGCTCTGCAAAATAAGTTTCCACATATTGCCATAGAGAGAATAATTTACACAAATCTAATCTGCTGACGTATTCCGTAGTGTGACACACCAGGGCCAAGCCTTTATCCGAGTCGTTTTATTATCCCACCTTAGCGCGTTATGCGAGGCGGTTTCCTTGGCACATCTTGTTAAAGCAGAGATCGTGTCCCCTTATTCTGGGATTCTCATCAATACGGGCATGGGTAACCCAACCGCTTCTAGGACTCCTAGATTGTAGGCAAGTCCAAACAGACACGGAGAGGACACTTGATATTCACCCTCTTTATAAAGGGACAAGGCTTTTATTTTTTCCTCCCGTGCTCAATCGAATCCTTCCCCCACCTCAAGCTCAAACGCCCAAAGTTCAGGTCAGGTGCTTCGGACCTTCAGTCATGTCCGGATCTAGCCTTCAAGGCCGATGGGTGCCTTCCTCTGTCATGGAAGAAGACATCAAAAAATTGAGGGAGGCCAGATATCTGACCGCCGAGATTCCACATCGGCTGCCTGCCCGAGGGCAGGCCGTCCCCTCCCCCGAACCGAACGAGATCGTCGTGTTCGTCTCTCACTTCCTCCGAGGTCTAGGCCTTGCTTTGGATCCTTTCGTCAGGGGTTTTATATTTTATTATGGGCTAGATTTCCATGATCTAGCTCTGGACTCCTTTCTTCATATCACGACATTTATTGTCGTGTGTGAGGCCTTCCTCCGGGTTACCCCTCACTTTGGCCTGTGGCTCAAGACCTTTGAAGTAAAGCCGAAGATGATCGAGGGGCGACATGCGGCATGTGGAGGTGACTCAATGCGCAAGATGACGGGAGCTCCATGGCCCAAAGGTTCCATTCCACAGGTGTCTGAATTGTGGCAACAGGAGTGGTTCTACATCACGGCTCCTAGAAGTGCCAAGTGGGCGGCCGCCTCTGTTTTCCGCTCGGGCCCTCCACCACAACTAATGTCATGGATTAGCAGAGGATTGAGCTGGGGTCCAGCCAAAGACGTGCTTATACTGCAAAGCCGCATTCGAGATCTCTTCAATGGAGATTTCAGTTTGGTTGCGGTAATACAAGTTATGCTGGTTCGTCAAGTCCAGCCTTGCAAACGCCGGCCCCTTCGCTTGTGGGAGTTCAATCCCGAGGGACCGCGTGTCATTCAAAATTTCCTCGGCCTGACGCACGAGGAGATGTACAAGTCATTCTTCGGACCTCAGGTAGAGTGTCCGGAAATCACCGAGGACGTGGGCCTGAGCAGTAACCGCGCCGCCGAACAGGTAAGGAATCTTCCGGCCGAACATACTATCTCTCATTTGTTACGAAGTTATTTCTGAGAGTTTGCTTTTTGACCAGGACTGGCTAACAAAGGCGAAGTTGATTCGGTGTTCGGCCCCCCTCCCTGAGGGTTTGGACAATCCGGTATTGGAAAAGATGCTCCAGGTCGCACCTTGCCCAGAGCCCTTGAAGGAAGATACTGGGGAGGATACTACAGCGGGCCCCCAACGCTGCCCATTCTAACCGAGGGAGCGAGCGTCTCCATGAAGGAAGACGACCGGAGGAGGAAAAGGACTGCGCCCGGGGATTCGGAAGCCGAAGCTTCCAAACGGGAGAAGAAGTCTCCCACAGAGGGTCCTACCTTGGTGCTTTTGCCGCACAAAGTCCGCGGGGGGATCAATTCTCCAGCGAGTCGTAAGTGACCCGAAATACTGTAATAGCACAGGTATGCCATCTTTTCTTCTGAGGAAATAACCACCGCATATATCTTTTGCAGTTCGGGCCTTAGCCCCTCTCAAATGAGCTCGTCTTCGGGGGATCTTCTTCCAGAGATGATGGAGAAACTCTCCGGACTCCTCCGCTCAGAAGCGACCCCAAGTGCTCGCAGAGGCTCTCCTGATCGAGAGGCAGAATAACCCATGACTTCCCCGTGCTCCCATCGTTGTCCGATCCAAGAGGCACAAAAAGTCGCACTCGTCTAGTTATATCAGTTCTGAGATGTTTGGGGCGACGCATTCTCAATGACCACCGATGCTGATGAACGTGGTGGAGAAATCACGTCCGAAAGCATTGCATAACTTTTATGAGTCTACTGACAGGCTTTGAGGTACGTAAATAATGTATGATAGTCCTGCACATGCTAGGTGTGCCCTGTGTAGATAGTAGCCCCTGAGACTCTGGTTGTCGTCGGAAACGATGACGAACAGAGGATCATATTCCCAGGTAATAACCATACTGCCTTTATGTGCAGGTGATGGAAGCTCCGGTGGCTAGCCGGACTAGGCGAGTTTGCCCATTTAGAACGGCAGTTGGATGCGGCAGACGCCGACATCGAGCTTGTTAACAAAAGGCTTGACGAGGCACAGGGTAAGTGTCATTATCTGGTAAACCACATAAGAGCAGCATGATGCCAGTATCTTTAATATGTTGTGACTGCAGATGGAGCTACCACTGTTGAAGCCTTGCGCAGAACTTGCCCACCAAGAACAAGCTGGCACCATTGTAATCCTATGTGGCGCTTTAGCTTCCGAAGATGAAAGCAGCATGGTGAACCGGTAAGATGCCAATCCATCACTGGGAATAAAGCCGCCACCTCGGTGCCAGTCTGAAAGCATAACCTGCGAACATCAGGACCTGAGAAGCACTGTACATGAGAAAAGACACCGCTTCTCGTTATGAGGCGGAAGAAGGAAGCTCGCGGAATCGGGATATGCTAATCCTTTATTTGCGAGAATTTCGAATCCACGTATCTCTCCTGACATGTGTTCAAAGGAGTTATGATGGCCGCGAAGTGATGCCGATCCCAAGTACTCCAGGGGTCAGACGACCTGAAGTGACAAGCTGTTTGGCCAATTCCATTCTCCCTGAGTGTCGCAATCTGATCAATTAGCGAATGGCCAACTGATATTCGAGATCGCCATGAGTGTCTGTAGGGTATGATCACTATCCGAAAAGCCAAAACCAATAGGAGCATTCGCTGGCACTACCCTTACTGGCCACGCAAATTCGATGAAAAGGTCGCCTGAGCATAGAGTTCGGTCTGAAATGCCTTAATGCCTTAAAGCATACTTGGCGAGATGGATGCACCACTGTGCCAGCGGATTCGCCATAGCAATGCTACGAGCTCTGCTACTGAAGACGAGTGCTCTTTATAAACCCCATTGCTCAAAAAATATGTTAATATATGTAATCAGCATGAAGCGAAAATAGGGCTGTGGTTATACTTATAAAGCATTTTAACGTTTTCCGAGAGCAGATGCCTCCTGCAGCGCTGTTATTATACATGTGATACCGAAGATGCTTGCAGCCGTAAGCTTGCAACTCGCCACCATATCGCGTCTGCAAACACGCTGCATTACTACCCAACCGTTTGGTCCTATTAAGGAGGTATAGCGTAGACGAGCGGAGGCAACCGGACTATAATGCTTTAACACTTTCACTTAGCCATAGGAGTTTGACAGTGGGGCTACTAGATAGCCCCTGGTGGCTCCGCACTCTCCCGATCTCGGTGCGTACATGCCTGGCTGGAAAACGCTTCGTTAAGGCGGAGGAATTCTAACATTCCCATAGGTCATCGGTTGACCAGTCTCACGCTATATCATGACAGTCAGTTTCGGCTTTCTCTACTGAGGTGCTCGTCCGGATGAACCAGGGCACAATCGCAGTAGTTCTCCTGGTGCTACCTTAGCCGATAGAGCGGAACGTAAGGCACCAGCAAAACACAGGAGCCGGGCAAACCCAACATTTGACCAAAGACATGATTCGGAGCTGATGCATATAAGGCCAAACTCGCGACGCCGAACACTCCCTAAGGTATTCGGTCTATGGTAAAACCGGGCCTAAATATGCCCTTTGTAAGAAGCCCCTTGTGTCCAGGTACGTCATTCTGATGGCCACATGCCAAGACGTCAGCATCCTTCACGGTTGGTAGATCAACAAGGACAGTTAAAAAAGCGGATTTACGCAGGTCTATCAAGAAAAATCCGCGACATCCCTGCTACTCTGCACCCACTTTGTTCTAGCCATTTTCCGATCCTTGACTGGTATGTAGCACAATGATCGTCACATTTGCGTCTGCGGCTTCTAGCCCCTTGTATGACAAATAGGATGGACCATTAGCGCGTGATAATACGTGCCCGACTTATAGTTGTGTCTGAGCCTACACCTATTGGATCTTTCGCTGTACTGGGCGCCTTTAGTGTCGCTTGCCAACACCTCCGAACTCTCATTCGGCGTGCAAGATCGCTATATTTCCGTGCACTAAATATGATGACCGGCATCTAGTAGCGAGCGTAGTGTATGCATTAAGCGACGAAGCATCGCTGTCAGCAGTGCGGACGATAGCCACTTTGAAACCGGACGATAGTGAAACGTAATGCTCGCAACCCGGAATACGAGAGGAGCCGAATATAACTTTAGTAGGAGGACCCGTAAAACACCCCTGCCTGGCTTACTCCTTTAAATATATTCTATGGCGAATTTTTGTTGGGTCCGAACCCATCGATTATCCTATATATTAGGTGATTAGCTGCTCCGCTCATCAATCTTGAAGTGATATCCGCCAATTACTGGTCTAATACCAGGGCAGCCCATCCTGCGTGTCGGATACTTGCTGAGTAATCGCGATGGTCGAAAGTGATCGGTTGAGACGACCAGTGGCAGGACTTCGCGGTGACAGGCACTTGGGTATATTTTCCTGGGAGTGCCGCGTTGTTTTTTCCCTTGATCACGTGTAACACGTTTACTGTTTTGACTTCTGGTGGAAATTTCTTTTGTTCCCCCGTGTCTTGCTTGGGAGGCTCGTCCTCGTCTTCACTTGGTGTATCCTCCCCCTTGTGTACGGCGTTGAGCTTGCCGGACTGCTTGAAGACCCAACATTCTCTGTGGGTATGATTAGCAGGTTTACCAGGGGTACTATGGATCTGACATACTTGGTCCAGAATTTTGTTGAGGCTGGACAGTTCATCCCTGGTGCCTTTAGGGCGGCTTTTGACCTGGCCGAGAGCTTTTGAATCCGGCATTTACTGTCGTGCCCTTGTTGTCTTCTTTTTTCCGGCATTTGTTATTGCTGTTGCACTGTGATTTCCCGTTTCCATCTCTAACTTCAGATGTACTGGGGTCGCTGGTGCTGCATCTAGCTAGCCAGCTGTCCTCACCCGCGCAAAAGCGGGTCATGAGGTTTGTTAATGCGGCCATCGTTCTCGGCTTATTCTGGCCGAGGTGTCTGGCGAGCCATTCGTTACGGACGCTATACTTGAAAGCTGCCAAGGCTTCAGCGTCCGGACAGTCGACAATCTGGTTCTTTTTAGTAAGAAACCTGTTCCAAAGCTTTCGGGCTGACTCTCCGGGCTGTTGAGTTATATGACTCAGATCGTTCGCATCCGGAGGTCGGAAATAAGTCCCTTGAAAACCGAAAGGCGTCTTCGAGCTCTTCCCAACTTCCAATGGAGCTTTCGGGGAGGCCTTTGAGCCAGTGACGAGCTGGAACTTTGAGCTGAGGGGTAAGTACTTGATGGCGTGGATATCATATCCTCGAGCCATATGGATATGAAGGATGTAGTCCTCAATCCAGACCCCAGGGTTTGTTGTTCCGTCGTATGCCTCTATGTTTACGGGCTTGAATCCCTCTAGAAATTCATGGTCCAACACCTCATCGGTGAAACATAGGGGGTGTGCAGCACCCTGTAGCTGGGTGTACCGCGTTGTTCGGATGTTTGTTGTGTTGCATTGTATGCTGGGGCGCGCTTGCGTGGTCCATAGATGGATCTTGTTGCGCCGTCCTTTGGGTGCGAGCCCTCGCATGGGTCGCGTGTTGTATTGTGAGTCGTTGTATGCCGCTCTGTGTTGGTAGAGGGGTCGTCTATCCGACAGGTGGCTGCTTTGATATTTGGTTGTGGGGGGTCTGAGGCCTCCTCATCGAATTCAGGTAGCAGCTTCCGCTTTGGGTAGCTCTTGGAGCGATTGTCGCCGTACCTCGCTGCTGTGTTGAGTATTTTACTCCATCTGATTTGGAGTGTGTCTTGCGCAGCCTTGAGCCTTTGCTTCTGCTTTTTAAGACTCCTCGCGGTGGCAACAAGCCTTTTACGGGCATTCTGCTGCTCCGGGTGCCTGTCCGGCGTTATGTCGTCCGGACCATTATCCTTGATAGAATTTGTTTGTTCGGTTTGATTATCCGGATTGCCGTTGTCCGGCAGCGGTTCGCCCTGCTCCAGCGCTGGGTCTGTGTGATCGCTATTTCTGTCGAGGCGGGATTTGGGGCGGCGCTTGCGTCGCCGCTTTGACTGCTTTTCGAGGGAACAAGCCTTCGGTGCGTCCTTCCGCTCCTCGTCGTCATCTTTTGGTGCGTCCACCATGTATACGTCATATGACGAGGTGGTTCCAGGGCCCAATAGGCGCTGGTTCTTCATCGTCTCCTTCATCGGCGTCCATACCGTCGATGTCTTCGGAGTCGAAGTCGAGCATGTCGGTTAAATCGTCGACAGTGGCTACAAAGTGGGTGGTGGGTGGGCTTTGAATTTCTTCATCGTCCGTATCCCAACCTTGCTGACCGTAGTCCGGCCAGGGCTCTCCTGATAAAGAGAGAGACTTTAGTGTCTTCAGAATATCGCCGAAAGGCGAGTGCTGAAAGATGTCCGCGGCAGTAAACTCCATGATCGGCGCCCAATCGGATTCGATCGGCAGGGGCGCGGACGGTTCGGAGTCCGGAGAGGAGTCCGGCTCCTTGGAGTCCGAGTCTCGCAGGAGTGCGGGGCTGGTGTTCGGCTCGATCGCCATTGGGATCGCAGCCCCCGAGGCGGCGTCCAACCACCCATCCTCGATTGGCGCAGTTGGCTCCGAATTAAGGGTCGAAGCCGATGCGGGTGCGGCCTCCTAGGGCACTGTTCGGCGGCAGAGCTAGATCATGCTCGTCATGACAGTGCGGCGCGCTCGGCAGTGGCTCGAATCCGTCGAAGATCAAGTCCCCGCGGATGTCAGCCGTGTAGTTTAAACTTCCAAATCTGACCTGACGGCCAGGGGCATAGCTTTCAATCTGCTCCAGATGGCCAAGTGAATTGGCCCGCAGTGCGAAGCCGCCGAAGACGAAGATCTGTCCGGGGAGGAAGGTCTCACCCTGGACTGCATCGCTATTGATGATCGTAGGAGCCATCAAGCCTGCGACGACACAGAGGAACTCTCAATGAAAGCACCAATGTCGGTGTCAAAACCGGCGGATCTCGGGTAGGGGGTCCCGAACTGTGCGTCTAGGCCGGATGGTAACAGGAGGCAAGGGACACGAAGTTTTACCCAGGTTCGGGCCCTCTCGATGGAGGTAAAACCCTACGTCCTGCTTGATTAATATTGATGATATGGGTAGTACAAGAGTAGATCTACCACGAGATCGGAGGCTAAACCCTAGAAGCTAGCCTATGGTATGATTGTTGTGTATTGTCCTACGGACTAAAACCCTCCGGTTTATATAGACACCAGAGAGGGTTAGGGTTACACAAAGTCGGTTACAATGGTAGGAGATCTACATATCCGTATCGCCAAGCTTGCCTTCCACGCCAAGGAAAGTCCCTTCCGGACACGGGACAAAGTCTTCAATCTTTTATCTTCATACTCCAGGAGTCCGGCTGAAGGTATAGTCCGGCTATCCGAACACCCCCTAATCCAGGACTCCCTCACTCTTGTCAGTACCTTTTGCCTTGTAACGTTGTACTTAATTAATTGCTATTTGATTATGTATCATTACTCTGCACCTGAGCTTCATTATCCTCTATTTCTTCCAATATTATTTGATCTATATTTACTCTTTGCAAAATTTAGAATAATGGCAACGCTTATAAAGAAGTTTCTTTGGGGAATTTATTGAATTATCCTTCCATCGACATGGAGAAGGGCTTTGTCCAGCCCGTGTTAACATGTAATGTAAGTTCATCCTTCTCAAGCCTTCAAACTTTGTTCTAGTATAGATTTGGATAGGCATCATTTCCTCCACTGCTACTTACTTTGGTTGTTTACATCTGATTGGATGTTTGCAACAACTACCGGTTTTAAATTATAGTTGTAAAAACATGTTCCTTATGCAGAACAGAATCCATTTATTTGCTTATATAATTATGAAACCTATTGCGTGCCTCCTTGTTTCTCTTTCAGAGTCATATCTCTTATGCCAGGCATAACTTTAGGAAAGATAGTGAGCCAAACCATCTTGAAGAGAGCGAGATGACCCCATGGTCCTGTCTTGATGAAGACAGTGAGTTGTAGCTACTCACCAGCAGCTATGAGACAACCTCTGTGCAGTCGTCGCCTCAATCAGTTTGACTTCTTCAGTCTCAACTTAAAGCAGAAAGGCTTGCTTCAGCTCAGCTCTGACTTGATGTCAATGATGCAATGTAGATCTCAGAGGACTACCTTGCGGGATTTGGTGCTATACAGCTAGGGACAGAGCATCTATCATTGACACAACTGAGGTCTCATCAGCTCTGCTTGCGGTGCCCGTCCCGGCCAAGCCTAATGCCCTTCTGAAGTGCTCTCAATTTTGTATATTCTTTTGTCGGTGTGTTTATATGCACTGGTGGCGACCTTTGATGCCCAGTGTATGTAATCCGCGGTCACGTTGCATTTATTATCAACGGTGGCAAACTTTGATTCCCGGTGGATCTAATATCCTATAATTTCTTTATTGTATAGTCTAGGCTTATTCTTGGTTGGTATGCTTGTAATTTAGGTCAAAAGGTTCAATGGATCTCAATGTTGTCAGTATTCAGGCTGGTCCGTTACTCATATGGGCCAAAACGTGGGCCTATAATCATCTTGGGCCATTAGCAGGTCTAAACCTACAGTAGTTTTCTGCCTTTAACAAGCCGAATAAAGTTCTGGCCAGCCAGGCCAGACAATACCATGGGCTTTTAACAGGCTAAAAACTAGATTGGGCTAGCGTTGAGCCAAAAAATTCATGGGCCAATACAGGCCAAAACTGCCTAAGGCCCATGTTTGGCCCAAATAGGACGAGCGGTTAACATGCCAAAATATATCTTGGGCCCTGTTTGGCTCAATAAAATTATGGGCTTTAAGCAGGCCGGTATCAACGTGGGTCGTAGGCTCAACAATGTCACAGGCCATTATCAGATGAGCTATAAACAGACCGGATTCAACGCGGGCTGTAATTAGGCCCAACTGTTACACGGGCCATTAACAGGCTGATAGGCCAGCTGAACTGAAATTTATCCATGAAGACTACGGGCCGTTAAGAGGCCTAAAGTTACTTCGAAGAAGAAATATCCCAATTTCTGCATGGGCCGTTAAATGGCCTAAAGTTAAACCAGGCCGACAACGTCCCAGATGCACCATAGACCGCTAACATGCCGAAACTATTATCGGGCCGAACTGGTAAACGTGCATTTAACAGGCTGAGATACAAACCTGGCATAGAATGGGCCCAAAAGAAAAGTGGTCTGTTAACGGGCCTGATCCAATATGGGCCATAATTTGGCCCCAAACATGACGGGCTGTGAACGGGCCTGATCTGATATGGGCTTCAATTTGACCCAAAACATGGCAGGCTGTTAACGGGCCAGCCCACTAGTGTCTGAAAAAAATATGGTGGGCCTTTAGCTGGGCCGACATTTTTACCTTAAATGGGCCACTGTTGGACTGTGCCACGTGTCAACATATCATAGGTGTCATGGAATTGTCACGACAGAAGTCCTAGTGTGAGGACTTAGTCGTGAGGCCAACGCATCTATGTGGTAGCTTGAGAGGGGTTGAGTGGAATCGAGAAACGCAACACAAGACAAGGGTTTAGATAGCTTCGGTCCCCGGGAAACATCATCTGGTAACAACCCTATGTGCTGTTTGAGGCTATCTCTCATTATGATCATTGGGAAGTCGCCGTAAACCGGCTCTCCCAGTTAACCCTAACCCTTTCAAGATTGTTTCTTCTTACTTGTCCCCCTTTGGGGGAGCCCTGCCCCTCCTTATACATGTTGAAGGGGCGGGTTACATGTAGAGTCTAACTCGGACTTAAGGCTTTAACTATTATGACTTCTCTTCTTGGGCTTCTTAACATCTTGGGCTTCATAACGTCTCGAGCTTCATAACTCCTGGCAACCTAGTTACCACTGTCGGCCCGGGAGTTAACTGGTGCCGGTTTAAGATGGTCTGCCGGGAGTTAACTAGTGTCGATTTAAGAATGTCTGCTTAGTTATCATCTGACTTAACTCCTATCTTAACTACCAGCCGGTTTAACAACCGGCCGGTTTACCGTCTGGGTTAACTGCCTGTTTTACCTGTCTGTCTTAACTGTTAGCTGGTTTACCGTCTGACTTAACACCATCCGGTTTACCACCTGCCTTAACACATGCCGGTTTACCACCTGTAGTAACACCTGCCGGTTTACTAAGTCCCAGCTAGGTTATAACTCCGGCCGGATCATACCGCGGGGTATATTGATATGTCTCCAACGTATCTATAATTTTTGATTGCTCCATGCTATATTATCTACTGTTTTGGACATTATTGGGCTTTATTATCCACTTTTATATTATTTTTGGGACTAACTATTTAACCGGAGGCCCAACTATTAACCGGAGGCCTAGCCCAGAATTGTTGTTTTTTGCCTGTTTTAGGGTTTCGAAGAAAAGGAATATCAAACGGAGTCCAAACGGAATGAAACCTTCGGGAATGTGATTTTCTCACCGAATACAACTCAGGAGACTTGGACCCTACGTCCAGCCAATTAACAGGAGGCCACGAGGTACGCCTACCCCCCCAGGCGCGCCCTCCACCCTCGTGGGCCCCCTGTTGCTCCACCGATACTTCTTCCTCCTATATATACCACGTACCCCCAAACGATCAGATACGGAGCCAAAACCTAATTCCACTGCTGCAACTTTCTGTATCCACGAGATCCCATCTTGGGGCCTGTTCCGGAGCTCCGCCGGAGGATCGATCACGGAGGGCTTCTACATCCCATCCAAGCCCCTCCGATGAAGTGTGAGTAGTTTACTTCAGACCTACGGGTCCATAGTTAGTAGCTAGATGGCTTCTTCTCTCTTTTTGGATCTCAATACAATGTTCTCCCCCTCTCTCATGGAGATCTATTCGATGTAATCTTCTTTTTGCGGGTGTTTTTTGAGACCGATGAATTGTGGGTTTATGATCAAGTCTATCTATGAATAATATTTGAATCTTCTCTGAATTCTTTTATGTATGATTGGTTATCTTTGCAAGTCTCTTCGAATTATCAGTTTGGTTTGGCCTACTAGATTGGTTTCTTGCCATGGGAGAAGTGCTTAGCTTTGGGTTCGATCTTGCGGTGTCCTTTCCCAGTGACAGAAGGGGCAGCAAGGCACGTATTGTATTGTTGCCATCGAGGATAACAAGATGGGGTTTTTATCATATTGCATGAAACTATCCCTCTACATCATGTCATCTTGCTTAAGGCATTACTCTGTTTTTAACTTAATACTCTAGATGCATGCTGGATAGCGGTCGATGAGTGGAGTAATAGTAGTAGATGCAGGAGTCGGTCTACTTGTCTCACGTGATGCCTATATACATGATCATACCTAGATATTCTCATAACTATGCTCAATTCTGTCAATTGCTCAACAGTAATTTGTTCACCCACCGTAGAATACTTATGCTCTTGAGAGAAGCCACTAGTGAAACCTATGGCCCCCGGGTCTCTTTCTCATCATATCAATCTCCATCACTTTATTATTGCTTTGCTTTTACTTTTGCTTTTACTTTTCACTTTGCATCTCTATACCAAAAATACCAAAAATATTATTTATCATCTCTATCAGATCTCACTTTCGTAAGTGACCGTGAAGGGATTGACAACCCCTAAGCGCGTTGGTTGCGTTGAGCTATTGTTTTTGTGTAGGTACGAGGGACTCGCGCGTAGCCTCCTACTGGATTGATACCTTGGTTCTCAAAAACTGAGGGAAATACTTATGCTACTTTGTTGCATCATCCTCTCCTCTTCGGGGAAATCCAACGCAGTGCTCAAGAGGTAGCAAGAAGAATTTCTGGCGCCGTTGCCGGGGAGTCTGCAAAAGTCAACATACCAAGTACCCATCACAATCCCTATCTCCCGCATTACATTATTTGCCATTTGCCTCTCGTTTTCCTCTCCCCCACTTCACCCTTGCCGTTTTATTCGCCCTCTCTCTCTATCCTCCCTCTCTTTCTCTATTTGCCTCTTTTTGCCCGCTTGCTTTTTGTTTGCTTGTGTGTTAGTTTGCTTGTTTGTCACGATGGCTCAAGATAATACTAAATTGTGTGACTTCACCAATACCAACAAAAATGATTTTATTAGCACTCCGATTGCTCCTCTTACCGATGCTGAATCTTGTGAAATTAATACTGCTTTGCTGAATCTTGTCATGAAAGATCCGTTTTCCGGCCTTCCTAGTGAAGATGCCGCTACCCATCTTAATAGCTTCGTTGATTTGTGTGACATGCAAAAGAAGAAAGATGTCATAATGATATTGTTAAATTGAAGCTATTTCCTTTTTCGCTTAGAGATCGTGCTAAAGCTTGGTTTTCATCTTTGCCTAAAAATAGTATTGATTCATGGAACAAGTGCAAAGATGCTTTTATCTCTAAGTATTTTCCTCCCGCTAAGATCATCTCTCTTAGAAACGATATTATGAATTTTAAAGCAACTTGATCATGAACATGTTGCACAACTTGGGAGAGAATGAAATTAATGATACGTAATTGCCCTACTCATGGTTTAAATTTGTGGATGATTATACAAAATTTTATGCCGGATTGAATTTTGCTTCTAGAAATCTTTTAGGATTCGGCCGCGGGAGGCACTTTTATGGAAATCACTTTAGGAGAAGCTACTAAACTCCTAGATAATATTATGGTTAATTATTCTCAATGGCATACTGAAAGATCTACTAATAAAAAGGTGCATGCGATAGAAGAAATTAATGTTTTGAGTGGAAAGATGGATGAACTTATGAAATTATTTGCTAATAAGAGTGTTTCTTCTGATCCTAATGATATGCCCTTGTCTACTTTGATTGAGAATAAATAATGATTCTATGGATGTGAATTTTGTTGGTAGGAACAATTTTGGTAACAACGCGTATAGAGGAAATTTCAATCCTAGGCCTTATCCTAGTAATCCCTCTAATAATTATGGTAATTCCTACAACAATTCTTATGGAAATTATAATAAGATGCCCTCTGATTTTGAATCTAATATTAAAGAATTTATTTCTTCGCAAAAGAATTTTAATGCTATGATTGAAGAAAAATTGCTTAAGATTGATGATTTGGCTAGGAACGTTGATAGAATTGTCTGTTGATGTTGATTCTTTGAAACTTAGATCTATTCCTCCTAAGCATGATATAAATGAGTCTCTCAAAGCCATGAGAATTTCCATTAATGAGTGCAAGGAAAGAACCGCTAGGGACGCGTGCTATGAAAGATGCCTTTATTAAAGCGTGTTCTTCTAGTTCCTATGAAAATAATGATGAAGATCTAAAAGTTATTGATGTGTCCCCTATTAAATATTTGTTTTGCAATATTAATCTTGATAATGATGGGACTGAATATGATCCACCTTTACCTAGAAGGCGTTCTAAAAATTCGGAGTATTTAGATCTTGATGCTAATTGATAAAAGTGGGATTGAAGAAATTAAAACCCTAGATGTTGCTAAACCCACATATTGGATTTCAAGGAATATTATGAAAATTGCTCTTTGATTGATTGTATTTCCTTGTTGCAATCCATGCTAAATTCTCCTCATGCTTATAGTCAAAATAAAGCCTTTACCGAACATATCGTTGATGCCTTGATGCAATCTTATGAAGAAAAACTTGAGTTGAAAGTTTCTATCCCTAGAAAACTTCTATGATGAGTGGGAACCAACTATTAAAATTAAAATTAAAAAGATATGAGTTTTATGCTTTGTGTGATTTGGGTGCTAGTGTCTCTACTATTCCCAAAACTTTGTGTGATTTGCTAGATTTCCGTAGATTTTGATGATTGCTCTCTAAACTTGCATCTTGCGGATTCCACTATTAAGAAACCTATGGGAAGAATTAATGATGTTCTTATTGTTGCAAATAGGAATTATGTGCCCGTAGATTTTATCGTTCTTGATATAGATTGCAATCCTTCTTGCCCTATTATTCTTGGTAGACCTTTCCTATCATACAATTGTGCACGACAATCCTTGCTCCTCTAGACCAGTCACGGTTAGGTGTAAGCAATTGAGATTGATATGAGGGAATGGGAAAATTTGATTTCCATTCCATGAGAAGAAAGGGCAAGGAACACTTCACCTGGAGAAGAAAAGGTGAATTAACTGACAAATCTATTTCTTGAGAGTACCAACTTTCAAGAGGGATAAGCCCTACATAAAAGATGAGACTAACTACCTAGAACTCTATCTGCTTGGCTTGTGTCTATTGCATAAGCTATCGGGGCTATAACGATAGCGCTTGTTGGGAGGCAACCCAATTTTATTTTTTCCTTGCTTTTTGCTCCTGTTTAGTAATAAATAATTTATTTAGCCTCTGTTTTGGTTGTGTTTTTTGTGTTTAATTAGTGTTTGTGCCAAGTAGAACCGTTGGGAAGACTTGGGGAAAGTCTTGTTGAACTTGCTGTAAAAAACAGAAACTTTAGCGCTCACGAGAACTGCTGTCATTTTTATTTGAAGAGTGATATTTAGTTAATTATTTTTGAAGATGATTAATAGATAAATTCCTCACGTCCAGCAATTTATTTTAGAATTTTTGGGGTTCCATATCTTGCGCTAGCTACAGATTACTACAGACTGTTCTGTTTTTGACAGATTCTGTTTTTCGTGTGTTGTTTGCTTATTTTGATGAATCTATGGCTAGTAAAATAGTTTATAAACCATAGAGAAGTTGGAATACAGTAGGTTAACACAATATAAATAAATAAAATGAGTTCATTACAGTACCTTGAAGTGGTCTTTTGTTTTCTTTCGCTAACGGAGCTCACGAGATTTTCTACTTTAAGTTTTGTGTTGTGAAGTTTTCAAGTTTTGGGTAAAGATTTGATGGATTATGGAACAAGGAGTGGCAAGAGCCTAAGCTTGGGGATGCCCATGGCACCCCCAAGATAATCTAAGGACACCTAAAAGCCAAAGCTTGGGGATGCCCCGGAAGGCATCCCTCTTTCGTCTACTTCTATCGGTAACTTTACTTGGAGCTATATTTTTATTCACCACATGATATGTGTTTTGCTTGGAGCGTCTTTTATGATTTGAGTCTTTGCTTGTTAGTCTACCACAATCATCCTTGCTGTACACACCTTTTGAGAGAGCCATACATGATTTGGAATTTGATAGAATACTCTATGTGCTTCACTTATATCTTTTGAGCTTTATAGTTTTGCTCTAGTGCTTCACTTATATCTTTTAGAGCACGGTGGTGGATTTGTTTTATAGAAACTATTGATCTCTCATGCTTCACTTAGATTATTTTGAGAGTCTTAATAGCATGGTAATTTTGCTTAAAATCCTAATATGCTTGGTATGCAAGATTAATAATAAAACTTTCTTATGAGTGTGTTGAATACTAAGAGAAGTTTGATGCTTGATGATTGTTTTGAGATATGGAGGTAATAATATCAAAGTCGTGCTAGTTGAGTAGTTGTGAAATTGAGAAATACTTGTGTTGAAGTTTGCAAGTCCCGTAGCATGCACGTATGGTAAACGTTATGCAACAAATTTGAAACATGAGGTGTTATTTGATTGTCTTCCTTATGAGTGGCGGTCGGGGACGAGCGATGGTCTTTTCCTACCAATCTATCCCCCTAGGAGCATGCGCGTAGTGCCGAGGTTTTTGATGACTTGTAGATTTTTGCAATAAGTATGTGAGTTCTTTATGACTAATGTTGAGTCCATGGATTATACGCACTCTCACCCTTCCATCCTTGCTAGCCTCTTCGGTACCGTGCATTGCCCTTTCTCACATTGAGAGTTGGCGCAAACTTCGCCGGTGCATCCAAACCCCGTGATATGATACGCTCTTTCACACATAAACCTCCTTATATCTTCCTCAAAACAGCCACCATACCTACCTATTATGGCATTTCCATAGCCATTCCGAGATATATTGCCATGCAACTTTCCACCATTCAGTTTCATCATGACACATTCATCATTGTCATATTGCTTAGCATGATCATGTAGTTGACATAGTATTTGTGGCAAAGCCACCATTCATAATTCTTTCATACATGTCACTCTTGGATTCATTGCATATCCCGGTACACCGCCGGAGGCATTCATATAGAGTCATCTTTTGTTCTAGTATCGAGTTGTAATCATTGAGTTGTAAATAAATAGAAGTGTGATGATCATCATTTTCTAGAGCATTGTCCCAAGTGAGGAATTATAAAAAAGAGAGAAAGGCCATAAAAAAGAAAGGCCCAAAAAAGAGAAAGGCCATAAAAAAGAGAAGGCCAAAAAATGAGAGAAAAAGAGAGAAGGGACAATGTTACTATCCTTTGCCACACTTGTGCTTCAAAGTACACACCATGACAATAACTTCATTCACACCATTTCTCAACGTCCTTCTACGCCCAAAATCAATCAATCTTGAAGCCATTTTTTTGCATATATTCTTATAGTAGAGAGTCTCATGTTATCACTTTCATATACTAGTGGGAATTTTTCATTATAGGACTTGGCTTGTATATTCAACATTGGGCCTCATTCAACGTGCCCTAGGTCTTCGTGAGAAGCAAGTTGGATGCACACCCACTAGTTTTTTGTTGAGCTTTCATACATTTATAGCTCTAGTGCATCCGTTGCATGGCAATCCCTACTCCTTGCATTAACATCAATCGGTGGGCATCTCCATAGCCCATTGATTAGCCTCCGTTGATGTGAGACTTTCTCCTTTTTGTCTTCTCCACATAACCCCCCTCATTATATTCTATTCCACCTATAGTGCTATGTCCATGGCTCGCGCTCATATATTGCGTGAAAGTTTATAGGTTTGAGATTACTAAAGTATGAAACAATTGCTTGGCTTGTCATCGGGGTTGTGCATGATGATAGCATTCTTGTGTGACGAAAATGAAACATGACTAAACCATATGATTTTGTAGGGATGAACTTTCTTTGGCCATGTTATTTTGAGAAGACATAATTGCTTAGTTAGTATGCTTGAAGTATTATCATTTTTATGTCAATATGAACTTTTGTCTTGAATCTTTCGGATCTGAATATTCATACCACAATTAAGAAGAATTACATTAAAATTATGCCAAGTAGCACTCCGCATCAAAAATTCTACTGTTTTTATCATTTACCTACTCGAGGACATTAAAGTTATCACTTCTTCACCACTCGATGGACCAAATAGCATAGTCACAGATTGAATTTACATTTTGCGTATGAGACATGCAGCCTTTGATACGTTCTCAATATACTCTATAATTTTTAATGGCATGATGCTTCTTTCCCCAAGTATAGTGCATATATATTGTACTACACATGTTTATTATTTGAAACACATTAATATTATTTATCTAGGAGTTTAGGTAAGGCCTTTTAATTCTTCCATAGTGTGTATTCCCCCAACTTTAAAATTAATGATGCTCTCTCGACGGCTTCCTCTGATTTGGGCCAATAAGCAAATCTCTACTCTTAGAAAGCACACATATTCGGAAGAGCTCCGGCCACTCAAAAAACCATATATTTTTGTGTAGCTAATTTTTTTGCCCATCATCATAATTATGGGTTTTCGTAAAACCATGAGAAGAAGAAGGCAGAGATAATCAAACGTAACATGAGATATTATTCTCCCAATCGCCAGCTTGTGACATGGACTATTGAACAACTCTGATAAGTTTGCCGTGAAAATTCATGAAATCGTATTTCCTAGGTAGAATGATGATTCTTTAGCGACGACGGAAAATGAACATTTCAGAATGTATCAAATGCATCTTTGCTCGCTTGTACATGAAGTTCAAGTACATATTGTATCTTAGTGCATAGGGTGAAAAACCCCACGCCTTTTGGCACGATTCCTAAGCGAAAAAGCTGAACAACGTAGCAAGTTCAATTTAAGCCAAACAATTAACAGCTAGGCATTACATGAGCGTAGAGGGCGGATCTTTAATTCGTGTTTGGCCATCCAACTGCCACCCCAAATAAACACAAAGCTATAAGATGGGTACGCCGGCACAGTTGCGCCAGTCTGACACATGGCGCAAGAGAACGGATCTCACCATCAGTATGGTGGAGAAGCACAGCAAGACCAGCTATCTTGTCATTTTGACGAAGCATTCAGCACGAGCAACAGGAGCCAATCGGCACGCGCTAAGGAAATATTGTTTGTTGGTACTTGGTGAGAACGAGTACACAATTATGTAATTATCGTGAGCCTATACGTCTGATCCTAACCACTCAAAGCCAATACAATCAACTATCCGAAGCAAACCAAGGCAATTGCCCCACAGAAGGGAAATAGAGAAAGAAGGGGAGGATAGAGAGAGAGAGGGTGAATACAATGGCAAGGTGAAGTGGTGGCGAACACAGTCCGGCCAACCAACAGAGAAGCCGAGTCCAAATGGGCATAAACGAGAGTAATGTCCTTGAAAAACGGGCAGCATTAATAGGCACATTGTGATGGTACGCCTGGTGATTTTGAGCAATTTGCGCAAAACTCCATCGCAACGGTCGTCGTGTATCCACGCCCGAGAGATACCATATTCTTTTCGGGTGTCTGGTCTTAACCTTTTGCAGGAGACTGCGTGTAGGAATTTCCCCGACAGGAGCGACTTTCTATAGCCACGAAACGTCAGTATCCACGAGATCCCATCTTGGGGCCTCCGGAGCTCCGCCGGAGGGGGACGGAGGGCTTCTACATCAACACCATAGCCCTCTCCGATGAAGTGTGAGTAGTTTACTTCAGACCTACGGGTCCATAGTTAGTAGCTAGATGGCTTCTTCTCTCTTTTTGGATCTCAATACAATGTTCTCCCCCTCTCTTGTGGAGATCTATTCGATGTAATCTTCTTTTTGCGGTGTGTTTGTTGAGACCGATGAATTGTTGGTTTATGATCAAGTCTATCTATGAATAATATTTGAATCTTCTCTGAATTCTTTTATGTATGATTGGTTATCTTTGCAAGTCTCTTCGAATTATCAGTTTGGTTTGGCCTACTAGATTGATCTTTCTTGCAATGGGAGAAGTGCTTAGCTTTGGGTTCAATCTTGCGGTGTCCTTTCCCAGTGACAGTAGGGGCAGCAAGGCACGTATTGTATTGTTGCCATCGAGGATAACAAGATGGGGTTTTTCATATTGCATGCATATCCTTCTCTACATCATGTCATCTTGCTTAAAGCGTTACTCTGTTTTTTAACTTATACTCTAGATGCATGCTGATGCTGCGAGGTGTGAGTGGAGTAATAGTAGTAGATGCAGGCAGGAGTCGGTCTACTTGTCTCGGACGTGATGCCTATATACATGATCATACCTAGATATTCTCATAACTATGCTCAATTCTGTCAATTGCTCAACAGTAATTTGTTCACCCACCGTAGAATACTTATGCTCTTGAGAGAAGCCACTAGTGAAACCTATGGCCCCCGGGTCTCTTTCTCATCATATCAATCTCCATCACTTTATTATTGCTTTGCTTTTACTTTGCTTTTACTTTTACTTTGCATCTCTATACCAAAAATACCAAAAATATTATTTATCATCTCTATCAGATCTCACTTTCGTAAGTGACCGTGAAGGGATTGACAACCCCTAAGCGCGTTGGTTGCGTTGAGCTATTGTTTTTGTGTAGGTACGAGGGACTGCGTAGCCTCCTACTGGATTGATACCTTGGTTCTCAAAAACTGAGGGAAATACTTACGCTACTTTGCTGCATCATCCTCTCCTCTTCGGGAAATCCAACGCAGTGCTCAAGAGGTAGCATATATCCCCGACATTAGCCCCCAATTTAATTTGGATTTATCCATGTTAAACTGATCCTGATCATCCTTAAGTCCTTGTAACTTCCTTCTTCTATAAAATTCGAGTCAATAGGCCAGCTTCATAATCAATTTGCTGACACTGGTTTGTCACAGATAAATGTTGTGAAGAATAACTCCTTTGACTCAGCTCTCAATGCTTAACAAAAATATTGGTCTTTGAAATATTCATCTGATCTTCAGCCGGTTTAAGAATGTAGAACTTGCCGGTTTATCATTGCCGGTTTACCAATATTGATGGCACCGGGTCATAATTGTAGTTATCATCAAGCTTGAGAATGTACCTCTTATATGCCTATCATTGTAGCCCCCAAGTCTTAAGAAGGTAGCATAGCAAACAGCTTAAGACTTGCTTCAATATGAATGTCACAAGCTTGAAGAAATCCAGGTTGTTCATCTCAATCACCAGTCAAAACTGGGTATTCCACATATGTAGCCCCCAAGTGCCGGGTTGTCATGCTTGCAGCAACCTGGGACTTGAAATTGCCTTATGCTTATAAAAACTTCAATCCAGTGTACCCCCAAGGGCCGGTCATTATGCAATAAGAGTAGGGACTTTATAGATATGATCATGTAGACTTGAACATAACGTGTAGCCCCCAAGGGCCGGCTCAGTAAGATAATATTGAGCTGGGACTTTATATATACTTCATTGAGAATAACATTATATAATGTAACCCCCATCATGGGGCTTGAACCCACGTCCACAAAGTTGAGAGCTTTGTGCTTTACCAACTGAGCAGTGGATCCTTTAATAATAGATGAAAATTTGTGTACCTTGATTTGTTGACAGGAGCAATTGGTAGCCCCCAAGGGTCGGCTCATTACGATGTGATGAGTCGGGTCTTCAATAAGTGAGCAAAAAATGACTTTGCATTAGCCCCCAAGTGTCATGGTGCATCCTTGCAGTGACATGAGACTTGTGTATTTTTTGTAATCCAACTTGAATAATGTAGCCCCCAAGTGCCGGCTCGTAAGCCTGCAGTGACTCGGGACTATTCCTTCCATTGTACTCCCTCCGTCCCAAAATTCTTGTCTTAAATTTGTCTAAATATGGATGTATCTAGTTACGTTTTAGTATTAGATACATCCGTATCTAGATAAATCTAAGACAAGAATTTTGGGACGGAGGGAGTATAATAAATCATATCCATTGATAAAATAAGACGAGGATTGTGCTAAAGCGACTTTGAAAACCTCAGTCATAATATTGGTTATTGATAACCATAATAAAAAATCCAGCCGTGTTGGCTATTAAAGATTTGAATAAATATAACCTGGTTTGAAAACCGATTCCTGCCATATAAGCCGGTATATCCATTCACATATGATACATGCTATGATGATGTAATGATGATGTATATGTAATATATGATGATGTATATGTATGATCAAGAGGGTTTAAGCTATGGTTCAGGATACGACCAGAGCCCCCATGTAGTCATAATTATGGCATTGCGCCGATCAAGATGTGTAGCTATGGTTCGAATACGACCAAGCCCCCAAGTGATTTCCCTGGTTGCCCTTATGCTGATCAAGAGGTGTAACTATGGTTCGAACCCATAGCCCCCAAGTGATTTCCCTGGTGGCCTTTTATGCCTATCAAGAGGTGTAGCTATGGTTCGGATACGACCAAGCCCCCAAGTGATTTCCCTGGTGCCCTTATGCTTATCAAGAGGGTATAAGCTATGGTTCGGATACGACCAGAGCCCCCAAGTGATTTCCCTGGTGGCTTTAAGCCTATCAAAAGGTGTGACTATGGTTCGAACATAGCCCCCAAGTGATAGTGTGAGCTGTGCTCAAGAAATATCCATGTTTGAGCTGTGCTATGCAGCAGACTTCTCTTTGGCCCCTTATGATAATATTGGCTTGATAGCCGGATTACGGAAATAACCAGAGCTGTGCTCTTATGATAATATTGGCTTGATAGCCGGATCAAGAGGTGTAGCTATGGTTCGAATACGACCAAGCCCCCAAATGATACTGTGAGCTGTGCTCAAGGGGTACCTATGTTTGAGCTGTGTGTGCAGCAGACTCTCTTTGGTCCCTTTAATTTTTCCTGAAAACTCGAACTTGCGAGAGATTATTCTTTTGAACCGGAAATTCTTAAACCGGATACTGAGAGCTTCAAAGCTTTGTGGGAGATAGCTTTCCCTTGAGCCGGATTTTAAACCGGAGCCTTCTTTTTAAGCCGGAAATTTTCTGACGGCCTTTAAATTTGCACCAATATGGCGGTTTAAGGTCCTGCATTAGATAACTTTGCAAGACGGAGTAATTGCTCTTTTAAAGAAAGCAATATATAATAAAAATATACTGGATGGATTTCACCTGATATGTCAGGCCAAAATTATCCACCGCGGAGTTGATGATCACCCCAGTAAAGGCGGGCGAGTCGGCTATAGGTGTGGACGATGAGTCAGTCGCGTATGTTGATGTAGTGGGGGCGGTGACTTGCTCGCGTATCCGTCCAGCAGTACGGCACGGACAAGCACTGGTGTTTGTGAACCACAGATGATATGGACATAGACACCCGTAGATAACCTTTCTGTGTTGTCAGTGAATTCTGTTTTATCTTTATGCATGCATCCAAAGGATTTTCAACAACACCTGATCACTTTGACTTTTCGTCCAACCGGCCCTCTTTTTTTTAAAGCCCACCGGATCAACTTTTCTCCCAACCGCACCTCACCTTATCCTTTCCTTCTTGCATACAGGGATCCAACGCGACTTGAGAGTAGGGGCGGAGAACAGCGACGACTCAACGGGGGCACTGGCGGTTTTAAGGCCTCGGCGCTCATGGTGAAAGGCGGGCGCGGCGATGCGAAGGCAACAGGCTGACTGAGGCCGCGCCCGCATCCACAGTGATGAAGCTGCTGCCCGGTGAAGCCGCAATCATCATAGAATGAGACCCGTGGCAGCTTACAATGAGGTAAGCCGGCCTCGGCGGCTCAGATTGGGGCCACGACGGAGGTAGCTAGAGGTGGATGCCTGCTAAAGCGGCTGGCGGTTTATGGTTACATCCACCGCGGCGGATCAACAACGGCGGGTCAAAGCCGAGGGGCTCGAGAGTGAAGCGGGTCTGCAGGTGGTTTGTCGGGCGGCTGCGACGCACAGGCGGAGACCGCAACGGTGACTCGGCCACGGCAGAGACGGAGGTGGCCCAGAGTGGAAACGAGTCGGAGTTGACTTGAGACTGCGGCGGCCACTCGGATTGAGGCCGTGAGCAACTCGAGATGAGTCGAGGCGAGGCTGACTTGGATTTAGTTCAGTGATGTCTTGGCGGTGGTGCGCCGGCGGCTCGAGGCAAACCGGTGGGCATGGCTTGATGCCGGTGTCCGTAGGGGCGGCTCAGCCCACAAACAACGGGAGGTCGTGGCCACTTGAAGCCGGTTCGTGGTAGTAACAACTTGAGGCCGGTGTCCGGAGGTGGCAGTTCGGAAGATGCATCCATGATTCAAGGCGAAGGCGGAGTAAACCGGTGGAGGTGACTCAACAGCAGCCCGGTCGAGAGGCCCCGAGGAAGGAGATCGAGGCGGTAGGTCGGCAATTTATAATGCGGTGGGCTGACTCGGCCGCAACGGCGATTTGGCGAGGCGGACCAGAGTGAGGCGCAGTGACTCGGAGAAGAGTCGACCCGGCGGGGGAGCTTCAAAGGTGGCTCAGGAAAGGACGGTTCAAGACCGGAACGAGTGCGGCCCATAGTAGACTATTGATGCCACGGCCACGACGGCGCAAGGGTTCGGTGGCTCAAGCAACGGTGGCCTGCCACAGAGTGCTTAGAACAGCAGCAGCTGCAGTGCAGTGGAACAAACAGTCGGCAGCTTGTCGTCGGCAGTTTGGCGATTTAACCCTGACAGGCTCCAAGGCAGGAGATCAACCTAGCAACAGCTCAGCAGGGCCCTTAATCCGGGTGTCTCGGGGGAGTGAGGCGGGGAAGCAGCAACAGGGCAGTTCAACAATGAACCGAGGTGAGGCATTCTGGCGCAGTTATGGCGACGAAGTCAGCAGCGCTTCTGAATGCCTCACCTCGGTTCCGCCTCATCTCCAGGAGGCACGACACGCGACAGCAGTAGCTCTAGGAGACGAGGCGGCTCCGCAAAGGTGGCTTGGAGATGGCGGCCTTGTGGCAGGCAAGCCATCAGACGGTTTGGTCACAGAGGAGGCCGAGCCCAGGTGACCACGAGGCGATTCACGGCAACATAGAAAACGGTGCGTGAACCGGACAAAGGCGGAACACCAACATGGCCTTTCCACGGTGGAGGTGGAGACCGCGGCAGTGACTTCCGATTGAAGAATGGCGACTTCGGCGAGTTATGGACAATCAGCGACAGCGGTTCAAAGAGATGGTTACAGGTGACGGTGGCGAGGTTGTACTGGTGACTTCGGCGGAAACTGTGGTTGCTTGAACTCCAGTCGGCCTCGGAGAAGTAACACTGTAGACTAATCACCTTGTGCAGGTCTTGCCTCAGACTCAGCAGTTTGAGACGACGCGACGGCAACGCACGGCTGAACCGACGGTGGATTCAAGGCACAATGACGGCCGGTTTAACACGCAATGGTGAATCGACAGCTGTAGCAGAAACGGCCTGACCGTGCTCACTGTTGGAAATATGCCCTAGAGGCAATAATAAAAGCATTATTATTATATTTCCTTGTTCATGATAATTGTTTTTATTCATGCTATAATTGTATTATCCGGAAATCGTAATACATGTGTGAATAACAGACACCAACATGTCCCTAGTAAGCCTCTAGTTGACTAGCTCGTTGATCAACAGATAGTCATGGTTTCCTGACTATGGACATTGGATGTCATTGATAACGAGATCACATCATTAGGAGAATGATGTGATGGACGAGACCCAATCCTAAACATAGCACAAGATCGTATAGTTCGTTTGCTAGAGTTTTTCCAATGTCAAGTATCTTTTCCTTAGACCATGAGATCGTGTAACTCCCGGATACCGTAGGAGTGCTTTGGGTATACCAAACGTCACAACGTAACTGGGTGACTATAAAGGTAGACTACGGGTATCTCCGAAAGTATCTGTTGGGTTGACACGGATCAAGACTGGGATTTGTCACTCCGTATGACGGAGAGGTATCACTGGGCCCACTCGTAATGCATCATCATTATGAGCTCAAAGTGACCAAGTGGCTGGTCACGGGATCATGCATTATGGTACGAGTAAAGTGACTTGCCGGTAACGAGATTGAACGAGGTATTGGGATACCGACGATCGAATCTCGGGCAAGTAACATATCGATTGACAAAGGGAATTGTATACGGGATTGATTGAATCCTCGACATCGTGGTTCATCCGATGAGATCATCGAGGAGAGTCATGTGGGAGCCAACATGGGTATCCAGATCCCGCTGTTGGTTATGTGCCGGAGAGACGTCTCGGTCATGTCTGCATGTCTCCCGAACCCGTAGGGTCTACACACTTAAGGTTCGGTGACGCTAGGGTTGTAGAGATATGTAGTATGCAGTAACCCGAAAGTTGTTCGGAGTCCCGGATGAGATCCGGACATCAGAGGAGTTCCGGAATGATCCGGAGGTGAAGAATTATATATAGGAAGTGTAGTTTCGGCCATCGGACAAGTTTCGGGGTTATCGGTATTGTACCGGGACCACCGGAAGGGTCCCGGGGGTCCACCGGGTGGGGCCACCTGCCCCGGGGGACCACATGGGCTGTAGGGGGTGCGCCCTGGCCTACATGGGCCAAGGGCACCAGCCCCAAGAGGCCCATGCGCCTAGGGTTCACAAAAGGGAAGAGTCCCACTAGTGGAAGGCACCTCCTAGGTGCCTTGGGGGGGAGGGAAACCTCCCTTGGCCGCCGCCCCCCTAGGAGATTGGATCTCCTAGGGCCGGCGCCCCCCCTTGGCCCTCCTATATATAGTGGGGGAAGGAGGGCTTTTCATCCATGCCTTTGGTTGCCTCCTTCTCCTCTCCAACCCTCCTCCTGCCTC
>NC_053024.1:178454747-178465227 GCF_003073215.2 Triticum urartu | reverse complement strand
TCCGGGTTGGGCAGAACAAAGGAGGCCCATTCATGAGAGACTTTCTTATCCCACACGAGGCCGTTTGAACAATGGTGTCAATCGGCCAGTGCAAGATAATCAAAAAAGGGTCGGCAAGCAAGAGTGGTGTGTTAAATCGCCAAGAGCTGCAATGGTCGAGTCAAGCAAAGGCAAGGAAAAAACCGATACTGACTCACTCATCTTGGGCTCCGAAACATTTGCCATACAACAGCCGGTTATGCATAATGATCCGACTGAGCCGATACTTGCTATCGCGCCAAAGTACTCGGCTAATGACCTTGAAGGAAACACCAGCCAAGTAAAGATGAGAGATCCTAAATACACTCAGCCAAAGTGGTGTCCTCCAGGGCTGACAAAAACACAAAAGAGGAAACTACAGAGGTTAAGGAGTCAAGAGATGACAAAACAAGAAGCCGAGAAGCAAAGGGATACGTTGTTCAATGACACTCGGCCCATGGTGCCTACAAAACAAGTGTGGAGGCCTAAACAAATACAAGATGCAGTCGCTTCTACACCTATCACAGCAGCACCTGTGCCACCAAAGGAGGACGATGCAACAACTATTACATCGTCTGCGACACTTCTTACTTCTCCTTCACTTGGACAAATATCAGAATCGGTGGATGCACATGAAGAAGAGGATGATATGTTGGACTATGAGTCTACGCCGGTTCATGAAGGTATGGATATCAATATGGTGTATTACTTGCCTGCTGAGTTTCGAGCTGTAGATGAGGAAGGGGAGGTGGCCCAGCTGGATTTTGGCCCTAAAAATGCAATATTCGAGAAGCCAAAAGACACAGTAACGCATCTGAAACCGGTGTATCTCAGAGTTCATATCAATGGATCACCGCTCACTCGGATGCTTGTTGATGGTGGTGCTGTGGTGAATCTTATGCCGTATTCGGTCTTCAAAAAATTGGGGCTGCATGATGAAGAGTTGATAAAGACCAACATGGTGCTCAATGGATTTGAAGGCAAAGAGAAAACTGAAGCCAAAGGTGTGATGTATGTGGAGCTCACGGTGGGAAGTAAAACTTTGGCTACCACATTCTTTGTCGCTGAGGTGCAAGGTAACTACAATGTCATACTAGGCCGTGATTGGGTTCATTCTCTCTCTTCCTGTGGGGTGTGTTGCACCAGTTTTTGATCCAGTGGGTTGATGATGAAGTGGAAGTCATTCATGCGGACAACTCGGCCTGTGTTGCTTTGGCCGAGGCATCAGTGGATTGGCAACACTCAAATGCTACTTGCTTGACAGGACGTGACTTGTCAGAGTTTGATTTTCTCAGCGCAACCAAGAATGGTTTCGTGCCCATCTCTTTAAAGCCGACTGAATGCAATTGGCTCCAAGGTATGATATGTTTAAATGGATCCTAACTCAGAGTGGTTACAAAAGCGACTCGTAGAATATCGGTCCAATGAGAACGATATGTATGAGTCCATAGAAGAGTTAGATGATATGGATAAATTAGGACAAGGTTTTACATCGGCCGATCCATTAGAAGAGATAGATATAGGAGATGGTTCAACTCCTAGGCCGACATTTGTAAATGCAAATTTAAGAGCCGATCATAAAGCTAAGTTGATCGAGCTATTGAAAGAATATGTTTGTTTCTTTGCATGGGAATATCATGAGATGCCAGGTTTAAGCCGAGAGCTAGTGGAGCATCGGTTACCTATAAAGGCTGGTTTTAGACCATATAAACAATCGGCCAGAAAGTTTAATCCAAAAACATATGACCGGATCAAGGAAGAGATCGGTCGTTTGCTTAAAGCTAATTTTATTAGACCTTGCAGGTATGCCGAGTGGATTTCTAACATTGTCCCAGTGGAAAAGAAAGGATCCAGCAAGTTGAGGGTGTGCATTGACCAGAGATTTGTAACATCCCAAAATTCTAAATTTTGGAATGTTATAATAAATAGATAGATTTGATTGATTGTCTGAAAGTGAGTGAATTCGAAACTTTTGAAAGTTAAATGAGAGGGAATAAAAGGACTTTCTCAAACTTTCATATTTGCTTTCTGATCTCCATGAATTCAAATTCCTTTCAAATACAAAACACTTGAGCGAAGATGATATGACTTCTTTCATTTAAATTAAATAAAAGGGTATTTGAAAATAATTGAATTTCATTTGGAAATATTTCAATTCATAAACTGCATGCAGCTCAATGATTTTCATGAGAGAAGATAAAATGACTTCTTCAAATTATATGAAATATGAGTTGGGAGTTTCAAAGGATCAAATTCAAAGTCTTTTTGAATTTATTTTTAATTTGGAGATATTTGAGTTTTATTCAAATTATTTTTCTCCAAAAATAAAATATACCGAAAATAGGGTAACATGATTTCCTACATCAGAAAATTGGAGAGAAATAAATTTGAATTAATTTTGGTATTTTTAAAATGATTTTTATTGGATTTTATTAAACCAGTAGCACTCT
Source organism: Triticum urartu (assembly GCF_003073215.2). Classification (NCBI taxonomy): domain Eukaryota; kingdom Viridiplantae; phylum Streptophyta; class Magnoliopsida; order Poales; family Poaceae; genus Triticum; species Triticum urartu. The sequence continues at coordinate 178,462,759 of NC_053024.1, read as the reverse complement.
TTGAATTATCTGAATTTGGTGTGGATTTTATTTGGCATTAGAAAAATGTTCATGTCGTAGAAAATCTTTCTGAACAATTGATATAAATGCCTATATTAAACTTTATTTTATTTTGTTATTCGGTTTTCTTCTGTTCTAAAAAAAACTAGTACGTGCGGCCCATATTTATTTATCGCCTACATGCACAGTATAGTAGCTTCTGGCGCCCCATTGTTTTTTTAACCTCTTAAATAGGCCAGGCCCAGTCAGCCTTTATTTATTTTTATTTTATTAAGCCGAATTTTTGTAAAAAAAAAACCGCAGCCGCAGCGTGCGCGTGCCCGGGCGAAGGCCTTTAGGCCCATGCGATTGCGAGCGTCTCTTTTCATTTTGTGTTTCGTATATTTTCGTCTATGTTTAGTCCCACATTGCCTAGTCTTTACCCTCTAGCCTCTTTTCCACCAATAAATATAGACCCATAGAGCCTCCAAAAATCATCTGATGGGTTAAATCAATATTTTGGTTTGACTAGATTCATTTAAGAAAAAATATATTTCTCCTCTCCGGCGCGACTTCTAAAATTTTCTCTTCTACTCCAAAGTCTATCTTTTCTCTGCCTTATAAAGGTATCTTTCTTTGTTTTTTCTTCTTATACCATCCGTAGTTTATTATTTTTAGACTAATATGATAAAATAATTAGATTATCAATTAGTCTACGTATTTATACATTAGACCCTAGCCCGTAGCTATTTTTTTCTTCGTAAAACAGCTTGGCCCTGATTTTTCAAATAGCCATAACTTTTTACTCGTTTGTCCAAATCCAACGAAACCAACGCCCACTTCTTCGTTATGATCTCCTCTATCCAGTAATCCAACTCAAACATGTTTTTGAAAAGTTTAAAATTTAAATTAGATCAGATTTGAATTCAAACTTCGTTTGATCATAACTTGAGTTTCGTAGCTCCGTTTGAGTTGATTCTTTTTGCAAATCGAAGCTCTTGACCTAAACTTTCTGATAAGGCCAAATTCATATAATTTTGGTACTGTTAGAAATTGTTTTATGTTGCAAGAGTTATTTGCTTGGTTTTGATGTTTTCCGAATTGTCTTCTCGATCTTTCTGATCTTTTGAGTGATTGCTTATGTGTGGTTACTATTGCTTGCTTACGATAGATTGACCGGAGTGTGACGAGTAGAGCTATCAAGAGTTTTGAGTGCGAATCATCTTCATCAACATTGCAGGCAAGTTCACACTTTGATCATATCCCTTTAATACCCAGTTTTATGCATTAGTTTCACCCTCAAACATTGCATGAGTAGATTGATAACATGTGGGTATTGGGAAGTAGTTGATGAGGTAGGAACCTATTGCCCTGCATTCAAACCTTGGGAGTTACTATTACGTTATGCTTATAGTGCCATGCTATGCTCGTAGACGTGGATTGGGTTTTGAGAGTATTCATGACAGATGTGAGATTGTTAATTAATGGTTTACTTAAGGTGGCAACTTAAACACACATCTGGGTGGATTGAGGTACCTGGGTATTCCAGGATTGCCTGTCTAGGCACCTGGGTAGACCAGGATTGCCTGTTTTTTTATGGACCGCCACCCAGGCTCAAAGGGATCATGAGATTATTCATACTAGAAACTTTCGTGTGCAGCCACAAGCTATTATGGGCTCTAGCATAGTTGATTAAGTCGTGTGAACTCTTACAGTGGTAGACTAGCAGATGTAGGGGTTGTAGGTGGTACGGTCTACCCATCGTAAGGTGCAGACGCTTCTGAAAGACTATGTCTCGGTCATCCGTTTCTCAAACACCATATAGTGTGAGAAATCCAACGGAGGAGATCGAGTCTTGTGGGGAAAAGTGCGCAAACCTCTTCAGAGTGTATAAACTAATCATGATTAGCCGTGTCCCCGGTTAGGGACATTTTGAGTATCTAGTACTTGGATTATCATGTGAATCTCATCATGTTACTTTAAATAATTTTGTCGGGTTTAATGATGTTACTTAATCGGGATTGAGAATGCTGTCAACCATTCTCAATGTTCAACACCACCATGATAGTTAAATAAAATTTATTCCTTTGCAGTAGGGAAAAATTGGCTTTTCGCAAAAACCTTATAACCATAGAGCTTTTCCACCAGCCAAATATGCATGTAGTGATAGCCTTTATTCATCATTCTCTATGGTGTGAATTTGCCAGTACATTCAATGTACTGACCCTCTGTGGCTGCAACGTCTCATGTTGCAGGATTATCTTACGACGAGTAAGTGATACGTTAGGGTTACGATTTCTACACTCAACTTTGCCGTTGGTGTTGATGGGAATCCACAACCTTGTTACTTTCGCTATTTTGGATTTGAGGTAATAGTATTTATGTTACTTTTACATGTGATTTACCTCTGTTATAAATCCTCGAGTACTGTGTGTGTCAGCATACCGATCCAGGGATGACACTTATGCACAGAGACTTGATCCATTCGGGTCAGGTGCTACAGACAAGACATCTTGGGCAGAAAATTGGTATCCCATGCAATACGATACTTAGCTTTGCAAAGTTAGCTTCTATGCATGGTAATGCTGGGATAGTATATTTCAAAATTTTGAATGGTCCGCATTGAAAGACCAGTGCTCCAACGAGCGATTTGGGGCTGTAGTTTCGAAGCGTGCCGGTACTAGTTTCTGTTTATTCAAGTGATATTCGGAACTATGAATTTATTAATACATGCTGGCGCCGAGCGATACCTTCAATGTTGGAGACCGTCGTGGCCGGCGCCAGGGCGAGGGCGCATTGGAGGTGGTGCATGAATTTGATTTTTTCATGATTTACTCGGTGTCATACTTGAAGTCTATATTGATGATATTGTTGTCAAATCGGACGCTTTTGAATCTCACTTGGCCGATTTGCTTTAGCTTTTGAAAGAATGAAAACTATGGACTAAAGATGAATCCTTTGAAGTGTGCATTCGGTGTGTCAGCTGGTAAGTTTTTGGGCTTCATTATCCATGAAGATGGCATAGAGATTGATCCCAAAAAGATAGAGGCCATACAGAAAGTGGAAGCTCCAACATGCAAGAGAGATATGCAAAAGTTCCTTGGCAAGGTCAATTACTTGAGGAGGTTCATAGCTAATCTGTCAGGGAAGGTTGATGCTGTTTACTCCTATCCTTCGGTTAAAGAATGATTGATTTCACTTGGGGGGCAAAACAGCAAGAAGCATTTGATATGATCAAGAATTATTTGTGCACTCCTCCGGTGATGAAAGCACCCAAGCATAGGGAACCCTTCAGGCTTTACATTGCAGAAGAGAGAAGGAGTTATTGGTGCTGTTTTGACTCAAGAAACCGAGGGAAAAGAGCATGCTATTACATATTTGAGCAGGCGCTTATTGGACGCCGAGACAAGGTATACATTTATTGAAAAATTATGTCTATGCTTATATTATGCTTGCACAAAATTGAGACATTATTTAGTGCCGAGTGCTTGCGTAGTAGCTTGTCAGAACCGATGTCATTAAATACATGTTGCATAGGCCAATTCTTAGTGGTAGAATTGGCAAGTGGGCTTATGCTTTGATTGAATATGATTTGGCTTATGAATCTCTAAAATCCATGAAAGGCCAAATTGTTGCTAATTTCATTGTTGAACATCGGATAAGACAAGCATGATATTGATATGAACCTTGTTTCAGTAGTACCATGGAGATTATACTTTGATGGTTCAGTTTGTAGCAATGGCCAAGGTGTTGGTATTGATATGCGAATCATGGTAGGCAATAATAAAATTTCTATTACGCTAAGTCCGGTTTACCGTAGTTAGTTGTATGAAGCCGACTCCTCGCTCTAAGCGGCATAAGTCTTTAGGGACTCGAGACCTCTCGAACAGCGACCAGTCTCTCGCCTTATCATGACAGTCAGTTTTAGCTTTCTCTACTGAGGTGCTTTGAACCGGGGCACAATCGCAGTAGTTCTCCCAGTGCTACCTTAGCCGATATAGCGGAACGTAAGGTACCAAAACATGGGAGCCGGGCAAACCCAACTATTGACCCAAGACATGATTCGGAGCTGATGCATATAATGCTATAAGTTCGGGGTGCCGCACTGTCGAAAGTGTTCGGACTTCTCACGCCGTATTATGGGGTACGCTTAAGCCCCTGGCGTATTGGCCGTACCAGAGTGTACGGGTGCTGAATGTCATGAATGAACATATATATAAAAAAGAATAGAGCGGTAATAGTCTAGTGCTATGCATTGTTTATTCAAAAAGGTGCGTCGAAGCAGAATGATACAAGTAGTGCGATAAGAAAAAAGTAGGACTATTTGACATGTCCCCTCCAAGGGCAAGCTGAGGAATGGTATTTAAAGCAAGTATTTCACTCGTTATCAGAGACCACCTAGGAGTTCCATGGTGCGACATAGCTTTCTGCCTCCTTGGTTGTTGAATCGTGTTTCCGGCAATCGTACTGCCGGATGGGGTTTCCGGAGAGTAAAGTCCTGAAAGAGAGAAAAGAATAACAAGGCAGGAAGCCCCTAGTGCGGTTGAGCCGCGTTTTGGGGCGTGGCGTACTCGTGCCCCCCACCCATGCCCATGGTATTTGCAATGAGTAATTATGTACGCGTGGCACGGATTTCGCCGTTTGGCTGGGACTGGGGTGGGGGCCTGCATTGCTATGCGAGCTCGGAACGTGCCAGTGGTCTTGTTGCAGATTACTCCGGGCGTATGACGGTGTCCGGGTGTTTAATCACTGAACTGGTGGATTGCCTGAAGAGGCTGCTTTGTGCTTCTGCTGCGAGGGCCGCAGTGTGCTCCTCCGTGCAGAGAGAGCGCTCTGTGTTTCCATTGACTGTGATGACCCCCGAAGTCCTGGCATCTTGAGCTTGAGGTAGCATAATGCTGGTACCGCATTGAATCTCGCAAATGCGGTTCGCCGAGCAGTGCATGATAGCCACTGCGGAACGGGACTATAAGATTAACTCTCGCTTCGGAAGTTATCCAGGGATCCGAAGACCACTTCCTAGTGTGACTGAGCCTGTGCAATGGGCCTCTACACCTGGTATGACGCCTTTGAAGGTCGTTTTTGTGGGTTTGATCCTTGAGGGTCTATACCCTTTTTGCGCACTGTGTCCTGATAAAGCAGTCCAGGCTGCTGCCGCCGTCCATAAGGACTCGAGTGAGGTGAAATCAGTCGATGATTGGGTCTAGGACTAGTGCGGCGAATCCGCCATGACGGATACTAGTGGGGTGGTCTTGCGATCGAAGGTGATCGGACAGGAGGACCATGGTTGAACTTTGGGGCGACTGGCTCCAACGCATATACGTCCCTTAGCGCACGCTTCCGCTCCCTCTTGGGGATGTGGGTTGCGTATATCATGTTCACCGTCCGCACTTGTGGGGGGAACCTCTTCTGTCCTCCGGTGTTCGGCGGCCGGGGCTCCTCCTCGTCATCGCTATGTAACCCCTTATCTTTGTTTTCGGCATTTAACTTGCCGGCCTGCTTGAACACCCAAATCCCTGTTGGTGTGGTTGGCTGGCTTGTCGGGGGTGCCGTGTATTTGACACGAGCGATCGAGTATATGGTCCAAACTGGACGGGCCCGGAGTGCTTCTTTTGAATGCCTTTTTCCACGGACCGGGTTTAGAGCCTCTGAAGCCGGCATCGACTATCGTATCCTCGGTATTGTTGCTGTTGATGCGGCGCTTGTTTTGTTGCGACGTGACCTTCCATTGCTATCCTTGGTATCTAAAGTACCATCGTTCTTTGATATGTTATTGCTTCGAGCTAGCCAGCTATCCTCTCCCGCGCAAAAGAGGGTCATGAGTGTCGTGAGGGCTGCCATAGATTTCGGTTTTCCTGGCCAAGGTGCCGGGCGAGCCACTCGTCGCGGATGTTGTGCTTAAAAGCTGCTAGGGCCTCTGCATCCGGACAGTCGATGATTTGATTTTTCTTTGTCAGGAACCGTGTCCAGAATTGCCTGGCCGATTCCTCTGGCAACTGAATTATGTGGCTCAAGTCATCGGCATCTGGTGGTCGCACATAAGTGCTCGGGAAGTTGTCGAGGAATGCGGCTTCCAGATCTTCCCAACAGCCAGTGGATTCTACTGGCAGGCTGTTGAGCCAAAGCCGAGCTGGTCCTTTGAGTTTGAGTGGGAGGTATTTGATGGCGTGTAAATCGTCACCGCGGGCCATGTGGATGTGCAGGAGGAAGTCCTCGATCCATACCATAGGATCTGTTGTACCGTCGTATGATTAGCTATTTACGGGTTTGAAACCCTTTGGGATTTGGTGATCCATTACTTCGTCTGTGAAGCATAGGGGGTGTGCGGCGCCTCTGTACTGGGCTATATCGCGACGCAGCTAAAATGAGTCTTGTCCGCTGTGTTCGGCCCGGACGGATTTACTTTTACTGTATCCGGCGTGACGGTTATCGTCTCGCATAGTTGCGCGCCCTCGTGATCCGTAGATTGGTCTTGCGTGTTTTGCTTTGTCCTCCAATACGTCTCGCAGGTCTAGCGTGTTCCCCCGTGCCTTGACATTTTTATTTGAGTGGCGTCGGGGTGCGGGCTGAGCTTTTGGCTGAAATGCCTTTCTGTTGCGGCCACGAGGTGGCCGATCAGCCGCGTCATACGCTGGAGATGTCGGTTTTAATGCTTCCTCCTCCAGTCGGGGGAGCAACCTGTGCTTTGGGTAACTCTTGGAGGGGCGTTCGAGTTCATATTCCTCGGCCGCAAGGACTTCAGTCCATCTATCAGCTATCAAATCTTGATCAGCTCGAAGCTGTTGTTGCTTTTTCTTAAGGCTATTTGCCATGGCTATAAGCCGGCGCTTGAAGCGCTCTTGCTCGACAGGATCCTCAAGCACGACAAATTCGTCATCATCGAGGCTTGCCTCGTCTTCAGAAGGAGGCATGTAATTATCATCCTCCACCTCTCCATCTGCCGCTCTCTCGGGAGGGCAGGCTTCTCCATCCTCCTGCTCTAAATCTTACTGGAGGGGATTGTCGTCATCTTCGGCACTGTCTGGAGTGCTATTATCTCCTGTGCCGGTATCACCGCTTTTGCCTTGGTGAGACTTAGAGTGGCGCCACTGACGTTGGCGCTTGGGTTGCTTCTTGGAGGGGTCATCCTCCGCTGTCCCGTCGCCATTGCCTTCTTTGGGTGTGTCCACCATATATATATCATATGATGAGGTGGCTGTCCAGTGCGATGTGGGTAGTGGTTCTTGTCTGTCTCCTGCATCATCGTCCATACCGTCGATGTCTTCGGAGTCGAAGTCGAGCATGTCGGTCAAATTGTCGACAGTGGCTACTAAGTGGGTGGTGGGTGGGCGGCGAATTTCTTCGTCATCCGCATCCCAATCCTGCCAGACATAGTTCGGCCAGGACTCTCCTGACAAGGAGAGATACCTTAATGAGTTCAGTATGTCGCCGAAGGGCGAGTGCTGAAAGATATTCGCGGAGGTGAACTCCATGATCAGCGCCCAGTCGGATTCGATAGGCACGGGCGCAGGCGGTTTGGCGGCTGTGGCCGGGGAAGAATCCGGCAGTTTGGCGTTACGGCTCTCGTGAAGGGTAAGGTCGATACTCGGCTCGATCGCCGCTGAGAAGCGGCCTCCGTGGCGGGGTCTATCCACCCGTCCATGGATGGCGCAATTGGCTCCGAATTGAGGGTCGGAGCGGTTGCCGTGCGGTCTCCTGAACACTGTCCGATGGTAGAGCTAAATCATGCTCATCGTGACCGTGCGGCGCACTCGGCAGGGGCTCGAATCCGTCGAAGATCAAGTCTCCGCGGATGTCGGCCGTGTAGTTTAAGCTTCCAAACCTGACCTGGTGGCCAGGGGCGTAACTCTCGATCTGCTCCAGATGGCCAAGCGAGTTGGCCCATAGTGCGAAGCCGCCGAATACGAAGATCTGTCCGGGGAGAAAAGTCTCACCCTGGACTGCATTGCTATCGATGATCGAAGGAGCCATCAAGCTTGATGATGACGACACAGAGGACAATGAAAGCACCAATGTCGGTGTCAAAACGCCGC
>NC_053024.1:178437286-178453747 GCF_003073215.2 Triticum urartu | reverse complement strand
AACGTCGACTACATAACACTTCACCATTATTTGGGCCTAGAGGAAGGCATTGGGAAGTAATAAGTAGATGATGGGTTGCTAGAGTGACAGAAGCTTAAACCCTAGTTTATGCGTTGCTTCGTAAGGGGCTGATTTGGATCCATATGTTTCATGCTATGGTTAGGTTTACCTTAATACTTTTGTTGTAGTTGCGGATGCTTGCAATAGAGGTTAATCATAAGTGGGATGCTTGTTCAAGTAAGAACAGTACCCAAGCACCGGTCCACCCACATATCAAATTATCAAAGTACCAAACGCGAATCATATGAACGTGATGAAAACTAGCTTGACGATATTCCCATGTGTCCTCGGGAGCGCTTTTCCTATTATAAGAGTTTGTTCCGGCTTGTCCTTTGCTACAAAAAGGATTGGGCCACCTTGCTGCACTTTATTTACTTTTGTTACTTGTTGCTCGTTACAATTTATCCTTCACAAAACTATCTGTTACCACTTATTTCAGTACTTGCAGAGAATACCTTGCTGAAAACCGCTTATCATTTCCTTCTGCTCCTCGTTGGGTTCGACACTCTTACTTATCGAAAGGACTACGATAGATCCCCTATACTTGTGGGTCATCAAGACTCTTTTCTGGCGCCGTTGCCGGGGAGTGTAGCGCCTTTGGTAGGTGGAATTTGGTAAGGAAAAATTTATATAGTGTGCTGAAATTTACTGTCACTTGTTACTATGGAAAGTAATTCTCTGAGGGGCTTGTTCGGGGTATCTTCACCCCATCCAGTAGAGCAAAGAGTTGCTCCTCAACCTACTGAACCTATTGAAAATGAAATTCCTTATGAGTATCCTTCGGGTATGATAGAAAAACTGCTAGCTAACCCTTTTACAGGAGATGGAACAAAGCATCCTGATGAGCACTTAATATATGTGGATGAAGTTTGTGGATTATTTAAGCTTGCAGGTATACCCGATGATGTTGCTAAGAAGAAGGTCTTCCCTTTATCTTTGAAGGGAGACACATTGATATGGTATAGGCTATGTGATGATATGAGATCATGGGACTATAAAAGATTGAAGCTGGAATTTCATCAAAAGTATTACCCTATGCATCTTGTTCATCGTGATCGCAATTATATATATAATTTCTGGCCTCGCGAAGGAGAAAGCATCGCTCAAGCTTGGGGGAGGCTTAAATCAATGTTATATTCATGCCCCAATCATGAGCTCTCAAGAGAAATGATTATTCAAAATTTATATGCTTCGGCTTTCTGATAACAATCGCACCATGCTACAAAGATTGGGCCACCTTGCTGCACTTTATTACTTTTGTTACTTGTTGCTCATTACAATTTATCCTCACAAAACTATCTGTTACCACTTATTTCAGTACTTGCAGAGAATACCTTGCTGAAAACCGCTTATCATTTCCTTCTGCTCCTCGTTGGGTTCGACACTCTTACTTATCGAAAGGACTACGATAGATCCCCTATACTTGTGGGTCATCAGTAGCCCCTGAACCAGCTTCAATGACGATGAGTCCGGCGCGCAGTGTTGTCTTCGGCATTGCAAGGCGGGTTCCTCCTCCGAATACACCACGGAAGAATTTGAATACAAGGATAGTGTCCGACCCTGCAAAATAAGTTCCACATACCACCATAGAGAGAATAATATTTCCACAAATCTAATCTGCTGACACGTTTTGGCAGCATGACATCATGCCATGCGGTAATTATTCGAACCGTTTTTCTTTAACCAGCCCCGCACATAACGCGAGGCGGTTTCTTGACACGTCTTGTCAAAGCAGAGATCGTGTTCCCCTTATTACGGGATTCTCATCAATACGGGCGTGGGTAACCCAACCGCGCCATCAATTACGGCGCTTGGGGGATAAGCGAGTTTTACCAGGCCAGTGGGGGCGCATAGTTTCGTCCGCCCTTATAAAGGGATAAGGTCTCACCTTTTTCTACCCACGCCTTCTTCCTCCTTGCTCATCCATTCTCGCGCACTCGAGCTCCAGCGCCCAAGTCCACATCCTTCTCCTCAACTCTCTCCAAACATGTCCGGAGCGGGAGGCAAGTGGATGGTCTCCTCCGTCACGGAGGGACACATCAAAAAATACGTGGAGCCGGATACTTAGCCGCGGATATCGCGCACCGGCTGCCAGCCGGGCAGATCGTCCCTACCCCGGAACCTACGAAAGGGTGGTTTTCCTCCCCCACTTCGTCCGCGGACTGGGGTTTCCCCTCCATCCATTCGTCCAGGCCTTATGTTCTATTATGGGCTGGACTTTCATGATCTGGCCCCGAATTTCATCCTCAACATCTCGGCGTTCATCGTCGTGTGTGAGGCTTTCCTCCGCATCCGGCCCCACTTCGGCCTGTGGCTGAAGACCTTCAATATCAAGCCGAAGGTGGTGTGGCGGCCAACAAGCGGAATGCGGCGGAGCCATGGTGGGCAAAATGCCCAACGTTATATGGCTCGAGGGCTCCTTCGTGGAGACCATAAAGGGGTGGCAATCGGGGTGGTTCTACATCACCGAGCCGCGCGACACCAACTGGGTGGCGGCCCCCGAGTTTCGATCCGGAATCCCCACGCGGCTCACTTCCTGGAAGGAGAAGGGCCTGTCCTGGGGTTCATCGGTGGAGCTGGACGGACTCCAGAAGTGTATCCGGAACATGACAGCAAGAAACTTAAGCTTGTCAACATAGTCCAGGTCATGCTCTTCCGCCGGATCCTCCCGTGTCAACAACGGGATTTCAACTTATGGGAGTTCGACCCGGCCCAGCACCAGACTCTAAGCGAGCTCTTCGACACGACGCATAAGGACGTCTGGAGGGTGCTGTTCAAGGGCGCCGAGGTCCCTCCTTCTCTTACCGAGGACCGCGGGCTAAGCGCGAAGCGCCCTGCGAATTCGGTAAGTTCTGTACATCTGGTAGGATATTTATTTCCCATAGCTTAACCATGTGCGGGGTCTGAGCTCCCATGCCTTTGACAGGACTGGGTGGAGACATCGGAGCAGATTAACTGTCCGGCCCCTCTGCCCGAAGACCCTGCGACGCTCTCCTGACGGAGATGCGGACTCCGGCTCCTTATGAGGTGCCGGAGAAGACCAAGAAGAAGGCCAAGGGAACCCGAAAGAGTTCCCGGCGCCAGGTGGTATCGGACTCATCGTCCGATAACACCGAGACGCACTCCTCCCGTGAAAACGAGGAGAAGGAAGATGAAGATTCTCCCCCTCCAGCCGGGGGAGACAAGAAAAGGAAGGCCGCCCCAACCGGGGAGGCCGAAGGGTCCAAGAAGGGAAGGACTCTCCTTCCGGACTGCTCCACCACCGCCGCCGACGGCGAAGACGAGTGGCTGCTCAGGGCCAAGCCCCTGGCGAAGTCGTAAGTATTCGGATACCAGAGTAACTCATAGCATACCTTTGTCGCACTGCTTCTCCTAACGTCGAATATGATTATGCAGTCCGCCCCAAGCCCGTATCGATGTATCATCGTCGGACGGTTCCTTGGACTCGTCGGACATGAATAGTGATACACTTCACCGCCTCCTCTCCTTGCCCTACGGACAATGCCGAGGTATTGTCTCAAGGGGCACCGAGCCGGGGGGAGACAGTCCCGGAGGCGCCTCAAGGCGACCTTCCGGACTCCAGGAGCAAAGGGAGCAAGGCTCCCGGGGCTCCAAGTTCGGCTCTCAGCCGAACACCGCGCCGGAACCTCCAGTGGTTCCGGACTCGGGCAGGCGGCCCCCTTCCAAAAGGGGCAAGACGCCCGTGCCGGTGACCTCTGTCCATCCAGAGGCACCGGACAACCTGCTGGGAGCGCTTCGGCGCTTCCATCGACGAAGAGCACCGCACTATATGAGTGCGGTGATCAAGAAGGTTCAGCCTTCTAACAGGCTTTGAGGTAAGTATTTAAAATATAGGAAAAATATTACCGCATAGACAGTAGCCCCTGATGCTCTGTTTGGTGTTCACAAAGAAAAGCCGAATAGAGGATCAAATAATATCTGCAGAGTCTAATATAAGTATGTCTGTATGCGTATGCAGGCTTCGCTCTGACCTCTGCCGCACTGACTGCGGAGGTTCCGCACTGAAGCAGGACCTCGAGGGGTCCGAGAAAGAGCTCGGCCTTGCCAAGAGGCAGCTCGAGGAGAACAAAGGTAAGTAATACCTTGTCTATATATAAAAGAAAATGTGGTTGCGAAATGACAGGATCATCATGAATGTGCCAGGGGCCACGACCGAAGTGGCGACCCTGAAGCAAGCGCTGTTCCGAGGCCGAAGACAAAGCGGCCAAGGAGCGCACCGAGCGGGAAAAGCAAGAGGCACGGGTGGGCGAGGTGCAGCAAGAGCTCCAGGCTCTCGTGAAGAAGCACGAGGCTTTGGAGCTTGACTCGAAGACGCGAGAGTCCGAGCTTGCCGCGGCCCTCGAGAGCACAAAGAATGCCAAGGCTGAAGCCCAAAAGGCCCTCCAGGAGATTGAGGCGATGAGGAAGATAGCGGCGGGTAAGGCATTCAATATGCAAAGCAAGCATGTGAAAGTAAATTACTTGTTACTTACCCGAGTCCGGAGCTCTCCAGGAGCATTGCAGATTTGCCCCGCGTGTCGGATGCCGCGAAATATTACCAGGCCAGGAGGGAAGCTCGACGGAGAAGTTGTTCTGGTCTCAGTATACTGGGACCGAACACCCGATGCCTATGAGCGACCAGCTGAAGCAACTGGTCGAGCTGCACAAGGCGGCCGAACAGGCCATGAGGGCTTATAGTCCGGATGTGGCCTGGCGACTCCCTTCCCAACAGCTACTTCGGCCTGGTGAGGCGGCTTGTGGATGCCTGCCCACGGCTGGAAGTCATCAAGCGGTCCGTCTGCATCGAAGGTGCCCGCCGGGCTTTTGCCCGTGCGAAAGGTGCACTGGGCCAAGATGGACGCCGAGAAGCTGGTGAAGGAGGGGCCGCCGCAGGGCAAGGAGCATCGCCACCCGAAAATGTATTATGAGGGTGTCCTGAAGGGTGCCCGTCTTGTGGCGGACGAGTGTGCGAAGGATGTAATTTTTGAATGAACTTGCTCGTGTGATCCTGTATTATGAAAACTTGTTCATATGCGCTATGCAACGCTTGTTTGAATTTAAAATATTACCTTCTGTGCGGCTGTTTATCAAATCTGAGAGATGGCCAGTCGTCGGCTTCTGCCCCCATGCCACGAGTGCTGGGGTGTTCGGGATAAATCTGAGCACTCTTTTTCCCATTGTTGGGTCCTTCGAGGGAGGTGCTCAGCACAACGAACAAGGCAATCGACTATAATGCTTTATCACTCTCACTTAGCCATAGAAGTCTACAATTTTAAATTTTGGCGAAGCCCCTAGTATTCGGAAGGCCGAATTCGGGGCGCTATACACGCCTTAAGCCGGACAAAGCCGACTCCTCGCTCTAAGCGGCATAAGTCTTTAGGGACTCGAGACCTCTCGAACAGCGACCAGCTCTCGCCTTATCATGACAGTCAGTTTTAGCTTTCTCTACTGAGGTGCTTAGCCCAGATGAACCGGGGCACAATCGCAGTAGTTCTCCCAGTGCTACCTTAGCCGATATAGCGGAACGTAAGGTACCAAAACATGGGAGCCGGGCAAACCCAACTATTGACCCAAGACATGATTCGAGCTGATGCATATAATGCTATAAGTTCGGGGTGCCGCACTGTCGAAAGTGTTCGGACTTCTCACGCCGTATTATGGGGTACGCTTAAGCCCCTGGCGTATTGGCCGTACCAGAGTGTACGGGTGCTGAATGTCATGAATGAACATATATATATATAATATATATATATAAAGAAGAATACGATAATAGTCTAGTGCTATGCATTGTTTATTCAAAAAGGTGCGTCGAAGCAGAATGATACAAGTAGTGCGATAAGCAAAAAGTAGGACTATTTGACATGTCCCCTCCAAGGGCAAGCTGAGGAATGGTATTTAAAGCAGGTATTTCACTCGTTATCAGAGACCACCTGGGATTCCGTGGTGACGACGTAGCTTTCTGCCTCCTTGGTTGTTGCATCGTGTGTCCGGCAATCGTACTGCCGGACGGGGTTTCCAGAGATTAAAGTCCTGAAAGAGAGAAAAATAACAAAGCGGGAAGCCCCTAGTGCGGTTGAGCCGCGTCTTGGGGCGTGCCGTAGTCGTGCCCCCTCCCCACCTGTGCCATGGTATTTTCAATGCGTAATTATGTACGCGTGGCACGGATTTCGCCGTTTGGCTGGTACTGGGGTGGGGGCCGCATTGCTATGCGAGCTCGGAACGTGCCAGGCGGTCTTGTTGCCGATTACTCCGGGCGCGCTTGAAGGTGTCCGGGTCTTGAATCGCCGAACTGGTGGATTGCCTTAAGAGGCTGCTTTGCGCTTCTGCTGCGAGGGCCGCAGTGTGCTCCTCCGTGCGGAGAGAGCGCTCTGTGTTTCCATTAACTGTGATGACCCCCCGAGGTCCTGGCATCTTGAGCTTGAGATATGCATAATGCGGTACCGCATTGAATCTCGCAAATGCGGTTCGCCCGAGCAGTGCATGATAGCCACTGCGGAACGGGACTATATCGAAGATTAACTCCTCGCTTCGGAAGTTATCCGGGGATCCGAAGACCACTTCCAGTGTGACTAAGCCTGTGCAATGGGCCTCTACACCTGGTATGACGCCTTTGAAGGTCGTTTTTGTGGGTTTGATCCTTGAGGGGTCTATACCCATTTTGCGCACTGTGTCCTGATAAAGCAGGTTCAGGCTGCTGCCGCCATCCATAAGGACTCGAGTGAGGTGAAATCCGTCAATGATTGGGTCTAGGACCAGTGCGGCGAATCCGCCATGACGGATACTAGTGGGGTGGTCCCTGCGATCGAAGGTGATCGGACAAGAGGACCATGGGTTGAACTTTGGGGCGACTGGCTCCAACGCATATACGTCCCTTAGCGCACGCTTCCGCTCCCTCTTGGGGATGTGGGTTGCGTATATCATGTTCACCATCCGCACTTGTGGGGGGAACCTCTTCTGTCCTCCGGTGTTCGGCTGCCGGGGCTCCTCCTCGTCATCGCTATGTGACCCCTTATCTTTTTTTGCATTTAACTTGCCGGCCTGCTTGAACACCCAACAATCCCTGTTGGTGTGGTTGGCTGGCTTGTCGGGGGTGCCATGTATTTGACACGAGCGATCGAGTATACGGTCCAAACTGGACGGGCCCGGAGTGCTTCTTTTGAATGGCTTTTTCCGCTGACCGGGTTTAGAGCCTTTGAATCCGGCATTGACTGCCGTATCCTCGGTATTGTCGCTGTTAATGCGCGCTTATGTTTGTTGCGACGTGACCTGCCATTGCCATCCTTGGTATCCGAAGTACCATGGTTCTTTGATATGTTTATTGCTACGAGCCAGCCAGCTGTCTTCTCCCACGCAAAAGCGGGTCATGAGTGTCGTGAGGGCTGCCATAGATTTCGGCTTTTCCTGGCCAAGGTGCCGGGCGAGCCACTCGTCGCGGATGTTGTGCTTAAAAGCTGCTAGGGCCTCTGCATCCGGACAGTCGACGATTTGATTTTTCTTTGTCAGGAACCGTGTCCAGAATTGCCTGGCCGATTCCTCTGGCTGCTGAATTATGTGGCTCAAGTCATCGGCATCTGGTGGTCGCACATAAGTGCCCTGGAAGTTGTCGAGGAATGCGGCTTCCAGATCTTCCCAACAGCCAATGGATTCTGCTGGCAGGCTGTTGAGCCAATGCCGAGCTGGTCCTTTGAGTTTGAGTGGGAGTATTTGATGGCGTGTAGATCATCACCGCGGGCCATGTGGATGTGCAGGAGGAAGTCCTCGATCCATACCGCAGGATCTGTTGTGCCGTCGTATGATTCGATATTTACGGGTTTGAAACCCTCTGGGATTTGGTGATCCATTACTTCGTCTGTGAAGCATAGGGGGTGTGCGGCGCCTCTGTACTGGGCTATATCGCGACGCAGCTCAAATGAGTCTTGTCCCTGTGTTCGGCCCGGCCGGACTTACTTTTACTGTATCCGGCGTGACGGTTATCGTCTCGCATAGTGGCGCGCCCTCGCGATCCGTAGATCGATCTTGCGTTTTTGCTTTGTCCTCCAATACGTCTCGCAGGTCTGGCGTATTTCCCCATGTCTTGACATTTTTATTTGAGTGGCGTCGGGGTGCGGGCTGAGCTTTTGGCTGGAATGCCTCTTTGTCGCGGCCACGAGGTGGCCGATCAGCCGCGTCATACGCTGGAGATGTAGGTTTTGGTGCTTCCTCCTCCAGTCGGGGTAGCAACCTGCGCTTTGGGTAACTCTTGGAGGGGCGTTCGAGTTTATATTCCTCGGCCGCAAGGACTTCAGTCCATCTGTCAGCTAGCAAATCTTGATCAGCTTGAAGCTGCTTGTTGCTTTTTCTTAAGGCTATTTGCCGTGGCTATAAGCCGGCGCTTGAAGCGCTCTTGTTCGACGGGATCCTCAGGCACGACAAATTCGTCATCGTCGAGGCTTGCCTCGTCTTCGGAGGGAGGCATGTAATTATCATCCTCCGCCTCTCCATCTGTCGCTCTCTCGGGAGGGCTGGCTTCTCCATCCTCCTGCTAAATCTTGCTGGAGGGGATTGTTGTCGTCTTCGGCACTGTCCGGAGTGCTATTATCTCTGTGCCGTGTCACCGCTTTTGCTTTGGCGAGACTTAGAGCGGCGCCGCTGACGTCGGCACTTGGGTTGCTTCTTGGAGGGGTCATCCTCCGCTGTCCCATCGCCATTGCCTTCTTTGGGTGTGTCCACCATATATATCATATGATGAGGTGGCTGTCCAGTGCCCTGTGGGCAGTGGTTCTTGTTCACCTCCTGCATCGTCGTCCATACTGTCGATGTCTTCGGAGTCGAAGTCGAGCATGTCGGTCAAATCGTCGACATTGGCTACTAAGTGGGTGGTGGGTGGGCGGCGAATTTCTTCGTCATCCGCATCCCAATCCTGCCAGACATAGTTCGGCCAGGACTCTCCTGACAAGGAGAGAGACCTTAATGAGTTCAGTATGTCATCGAAGGGCGAGTGCTGAAAGATATCCGCGGAGGTGAACTCCATGATCGGTGCCTAGTCGGATTCGATAGGCACGGGCGTAGGCGGTTCGGAGTCCATGGCCGGGGAAGAATCCGGCAGTTTGGCATCACGACTCTCGTGAAGGGTAAGGTCGATACTCGGCTCGATCGCCGCTGAGAATGCGGCCTCTGTGGCGGGGTCTATCCACCCGTCCATGGATGGCGCAGCTGGCTCCAAATTGAGGGTCGGAGCGGTTGCCGGCGCGATCTCCTGAACACTGTCCGATGGCAGAGCTAAATCATGCTCATCGTACCGTGTAGCGCACTAGGCAGGGGCTCGAATCTGTCGAAGATCAAGTCTCCGCGGATATCGGCCATGTAGTTTAAGCTTCCAAACCTGACCTGGTGGCAAGGGGCGTAACTCTCGATCTGCTCCAGATGGCCAAGCGAGTTGGCCCGCAGTGCGAAGCCGCCGAATACAAAGATCTGTCCGGGGAGAAAAGTCTCACCCTGGACTGCATCGCTATCGATGATTGAGGGAGCCATCAAGCCTAATGATGACGACACAGAGGAACTCTCAATGAAAGCACCAATGTCGGTGTCAAAACCGGCGGATCTCGGGTAGGGGGTCCCGAACTGTGCGTCTAAGGCGGATGGTAACAGGAGGTAGGGGACATGATGTTTTACCCAGGTTCGGGCACTCTTGATGGAGGTAAAACCGTACGTCCTTCTTGATTATTCTTGATAATATGAGTAGTACAAGAGTTGATCTACCACGAGATCGGAGAGGCTAAACCCTAAAAGCTAGCCTCTGGTATGATTGTCTGTTGTCCTACGGACTAAAACCCTTCGGTTTATATAGACACCAGGGTTACACAAGGTCGGTTACAAAGGAGGAGATATACATATCCGTATTACCTAGCTTGCCTTCCACGCCAAGGAGAGTCCCATCCGGACACGAGACGAAGTCTTCAATCTTGCATCTTCATAGCCCAACAGTCGGGCCAAAGGATATAGTCCGGCTGTCCGGAGACCCCTAATCCAGGACTCCCTAACTATGATGCCTCCTAGTGCGGCCGTTTATGTATATATGTATATAACCTGAAAGATGGCAGTCGTCGGCTTCAGCCCCCACGCATATAATGCGGGGGTGTTCGCAGAAGACGCATGTTCACACTTGATCCAACGTCTTGGTCCATTAAGGAGGTGATAGCGCAGCGAACTAGGCAATCGGACTATAATGCTTTAACACTTTCACTTAGCCAGAGGAGTTTGACAGTGGGGCTACTATATAGCCCCTGGTGGCTCCGCGCTCATCCGAATTCGGGGCGTACATGCCTGGCCGGGAAACGGCCCTTCGTTAAGGCGGAGGAATCCCGAAGATTCCGCTAGGTCATCGAGTGGTTGACCAGTCTCACGCTATATCATGACAGTCAGTTTTCGGCTTTCTCTACTGAGGTGCTCGTCCGGATGAACCAGGGCACAATCGCAGTAGTTCTCCTGGTGCCGCCTTAGCCGATAGAGCGGAATGTAAGGCAGCAAAACACAGGAGCCGGGCAAACCCAACATTTGACCAAAGACATGATTCGGAGCTGATGCATATAAGGCCAAACTCGCGACGCCGAACACTCCCTAAGGTATTCGGTCTTTATGATGTAAACCGGGCTAAACAGTGCCCTTTGTAATAAGCCCCTGGTGTCCAGGTACGTGCAATATTCTGACGTGGCCACATGCCAATACGTCAGCATCCTTCTCAATTGTACTGAGAATCCGGGATGTGTATCAACAAGAGACAGTAAAAAAGGTTTACGCAGGGTCTTAATCTAAAAAGAATCCTTGGAACGGGTCCCTGCTGCACGTCTGCGCCTGTGTCTCCGTTGTGCCGTATCCTGGACGGGTGTAGCACGATGGTCATCTGTAAAAGAGAGGAACTTAGTTGAAAAGTTGTCGTGCAAAAAGGTAGGTTATACTAAATAAACCATGTACAGTTCAAGATGAGTAAAGTTGAGCCTAATTGCCACTTGTTTGCGCGCGTTGAGCCCCTTGTATTGTAATAGGGGTATAGCCATCAAACCTGTATCAATTACATATAGCTGCACCGGACTCGTCCAACCGCGTCCGTGGTCTTAACGACCTGTCAGATGCTTTAGTTGGTGAGGCCGTTTAGTGTGCGGCTGCCAAGGCAGCCGCACGGTCTTCCGCGCGCAAGGAGCGCTCAATATTTCCATTTACTGTAATGATGCCACGTGGACCGGGCATCTTAAGCATGAGAGAAGCGTAATGCGGTATTGCGTTAAAGCGAGCGAAAGCTTCGTCCGAGTAGTGCTTGATAGCCACTTTGGAACGGAGCGATGTGGAAGGTTAAATTTTCGCTGCGAAGTTATCGGGGAAAGCCGAATATAACCTCTAGTAGCAGGGAGCCCGTGCAATGGGCTTCTGGGCCTGGCGTTACTCCTTTAAAGGTAGTATTGCTATGGCTAATTTTTGCTGGGTCTATCCCCATTTTGCGGACTGTGTCCTGATATATCAGGTTTAAACTGCTGCCGCCGTCCATCAGGACTCGTGTGAAGTGGTATCCGTCAATTATTGGGTCTAATACCAAGGCAGCCCATCCTGCACGCCGGATACTTGCCGAGTAATCCCGATGGTCAAAGGTGATCGGTTGGGACGACCAGTGGCAGAACTCCGCGGTGATAGGCCCTGGGGCATGTGTCTCTAGGAGTGCCGCTTTGTTTCTCCCCTTTGTCACGTGTAACACGTTTACTGTTTTGACTTCTGGTGGGAATTTCTTCTGTTCCCCAGTGCTTTGCTTGCGAGGCTCGTCCTCGTCTTCGCTTGGTGTATCCTGCCCCTTGTGTTCGGCGTTGAGCTTGCCGGACTGCTTGAAGACCCAACATTCTCTATGGGTATGATTTGCAGGTTTATCGGGGGTGCTGTGGATCTGACATATTTTGTCCAGAATCTTGTTTAGGCTGGACAGTTCGTCTCTGTTGCCTTTGGAGGGCAGCTTTTGCTGACCTGGCCGAGAGCTTCTGAATCCGGCGTTTACCGCCGTGCTCTTCGGGCTGTCTTCTTTATTCCGCTTGTTTTTGCTGCGTCGTGGTTTCCCGTTTCCGTCCCTGACTTCGGATGTACTTGGGTCGCTGGTGCTGCATCGGGCTAACCAGCTGTCCTCGCCCGCGCAAAAGCGGGTCATGAGGCTTGTTAATGCTGCCATTGTTCTCGGCTTTTCTTGGCCGAGGTGTCTGGCAAGCCATTCGTCTCGAACGCTGTGCTTGAAAGCTGCTAAGGCTTCGGCGTCCGGACAGTCGACTATTTGGTTCTTTTTAGTGAGAAACCTGTTCCAAAGCTTTCGGGCTGACTCTCCGGGCTGTTGAGTTATATGACTAAATCGTCTGCATCCGGTGGTCGGACATAGGTCCCTTGAAAATTTGCCCGAAAAGCGTCTTCGAGCTCTTCCCAGCTTCCAATGGAGTTTTCGGGGAGGCTTTTAAGCCAGTGCCGAGCTGGCCCTTTGAGCTTGAGGGGTAAGTACTTGATGGCATGGAGATCATCTCCTCGAGCCATGTGGATATGGAGGATGTAGTCCTCAATCCAGACCCCAGGGTCTGTCGTTCCGTCGTACGCCTCTATGTTTACGGGTTTGAATCCCTCTGGAAATTCATGGTCCAGCACCTCATCGGTGAAACATAGGGGGTGTGCGGCACCCCTGTATTTGGGTGTACCATGGTGTTGGATGTTTGTTGTGTTGCATTGCATGTGCTGGAGCGCGCTTGCGTGGCCCGTAGATGGATCTGGTTGCGCCGTCCTTTTGATGCGAGCCCTCACGTGGATCGCGTACTGCTTATGTGCGGCGTCGTTTGCCGCTCTATGTTGGCCACGAGGTCGTCTATCCGACCGGATGGCCGTTTTGTTTTTTGATTGCGGGGGATCTAAGGCCTCCTCATCGAATTCAGGTAGCAACTTTCGCTGGGTAGCTCTTGGTGTGGCGATTACCGCCGTACTTCGCTGCAGTGTTGAGTACTTCACTCCATCTGATTCTGAGTGTGTCTTGTGCAGCCCTGAGCCTTTGCTTCTGCTTTTTCAGACTCCTCGCAGTGGCAACAAGCCTTTGATGGGCATTCTGTTGCTCCGGGTGCCTGTCCGGTGTGATGTCGTCCGGACTGTTATCTTCGACGGAGTCGGGTTGTTCGGTTTGATTCTCCGTGTTGCCGTGGTCGGGCGATGGTTCACCCTGCTCTATCGCTGGGTCTATATGATCGTGTTTCTGCCGAGGCGGGATTTGGAGCGGCGCTTACGCCGCCGCTTTGACTGCTTCTCGAGGGAACAACCCTTCGCTGCGTCCTTCCGTTCCTCGTCGTCGTTTTCTTTGGGTGTGTCCACCATGTATACATCATATGATGAAGTGGGCGTCCAGTGCCCTGTGGGCAGTGGTTCCTGTTCTCTCCTGCATCGTCGTCCAACCGTCGATGTCTTCGGAGTCGAAGTCGAGCATGTCGGTCAAATTGTCGACAGTGGCTACTAAGTGGGTGGTGGGTGGGCGGCGAATTTCTTCGTCATCCGCATCCCAATCCTGCCGGACATAGTTCGGCCAGGACTCTCCTGACAAGGAGAGAGACCTTAATGAGTTCAATATGTCGCCGAAGGGCGAGTGCTGAAAGATATCCGCAGAGGTGAACTCCATGATCGGCGCCCAGTCGGATTCGATAGGCACGGGCGCAGGCGGTTCGGAGTCCGTGGCCGGGGAAGAATCCGGTAGTTTGGCGTCACGGCTCTCGTGAACGGTAAGGTTGATACTCGGCTCGATCTCCACTGAGAATGCAGCCTCTATGGCGGGGTCTATCCACCCGTCCATGGATGGCACAATTGGCTCCGAATTAAGGATCGGGGCGGCTGCCGGTGCGGTCTCCCGAACACTGTCCGATGGTAGAGCTAAATCATGCTCATCGTGACCGTGCGGTGCACTCAGCAGGGGCTCGAATCCGTCGAAGATCAAGTCTCCGCGGATGTCGGCCGTGTAGTTTAAGCTTCCAAACCTGACCTGGTGGCCAGGGGCGTAACTCTCGATCTGCTCCAGATGGCCAAGCGAGTTGGCCCGCAGTGCGAAGCCGCCGAATACAAAGATCTGTCCGGGGAGAAAAGTCTCACCCTGGACTGCATCGCTATCGATGATCGAAGGAGCCATCAAGCCTAACGGTGACGACACAGAGGAACTCTCAATGAAAGCACCAATGTCGGTGTCAAAACCGGCGGATCTCGGGTAGGGGGTCCCGAACTGTGCGTCTAAGGCGGATGGTAACAGGAGGCAGGGGACACGATGTTTTACCCAGGTTAACGCCCCGAGACCGATGTGCAGGTGTCCTCCAGTTATTGTTGTTGTTGCCTTGTCATTGCTTGCGTGTCATGCATTGCATATCATGTCATCATGTGCATTTCATTTGCATACGTGTTCGTCTCTTGCATCCGAGCATTTTCCCCGTTGTCCGTTTTGCAATCCAGCACTCCTATGTCACTCGGTGTCCTTTTCTACCTCTTTTCATGTGCGGGTGTTAAAAAATTTCGGATTGGACCGAGACTTGTCATGCGGCCTTGGTTTACTACCGGTAGACCGCCTGTCAAGTTTCGTGCCATTTGGACTTTGTTTGATACTCCAACGGTTAACCGAGGGACCGAAAAGGCCTCGTGTGTGTTGCAGCCCAACACCCCTCCAAACTGGCCCAAAACCCACCTAAACCTCCTCCATCATCTCGGTCGTTCGATCACGATCGCGTGGCCGAAAACCGCACCTCATTTGGACTCTCCTAGCTCCCTCTACCTATATAAACACCTTCCCCTCCGAAATTCGCGGTGCAAACCCTAGATCCCTCCCTCTCCTCGCGCGCCGGACAAAAAACCCGCCGACGGACATGTCCGCCCCGCTTCGCCCGGCCAACCACCGCCCGCCATTTAATTCAACCGGTGCAATCTCTCCTTCAAATCGTTCTACGGAGTATCTTTTGAGTGGGCCCTAACCCACAGGTCTTTTCCCAAGATCTTACCTGACTCTTTTTATTTTCCCGGCGTAATTCTCAAATTCTTTTCGAAGTTTGACGTAAGAATGAGTTATCATCAGTCAATTGCCTTCTCCAAGATCTTTCAAATTCTTTTCATCATTGGTTCAACCTTTATAATTTTCATCCCGGAGTATCTCAACAACTCTTGTTGGTGTTTCTCGTCGTCATTCTCAACATTTGAAGACCGAAGAAGAGTTTTACCTCCAAATCTTGTCCGTTCTCTCAGAGACTCGTGATTCTAGCTTGTTGCCTTCCTCTCATAATTGTTTTCGTTCGTGATAATTCTTTTCACCCATCCGGAGTAATTCAGAGTATTTTCAGTTTGATTCTCCGGAGCCCATCATCTCATAATTATTCATTCCCAGCTTTCAGTTATCGTTCTCCTAATCTTACCAGTGCTTCATTCAAGTGATCTCTAATCAGTTCGTGATCCCTCCGTTCTCATGGATCTGAATTCTCTCATGTATCTTCGTTCATTTGCCAATTCTTACCCGGTGATTCATCCATTTATTTCGTTCATCTCCAATTCTTACGGTGGTTCGTTCAAGAGTTTTTTTCTTCCGGCGTGTATCATATCTATGCATTTGTGCTTTTCAAATTCTACCGGTGGATCGTTGAAGACCTTCCCAAGTTTATGTTATATCTCTCTTAATCCTTGATACGAGAATAAGTAGTGTGCCAAATCCGTTGATTGTCATCAATTTAATTGGTGAAGGATAAGCATAATGTAATTCTTATTCTTGTTCCATGCAAGTGTTTAATTTTTTTTTCCGGAGTGGTTCATCGTATCACATTCTCAGTTTGAGATGCTTATCTTTTCTTTTCCGGAGTTCCATGTTTTTCCGCATTATATCATCACGAAGATCCATCTAAGTCATTACAAGGATTCACCTTATGTTTCCAACTTCTCTCTCTTTTTGTTTGATCATTCCTTTGTTTACCGGAGTTCTTCATGAAGGTTCTACATGGTGGTTCATCAAGGGTTTAATTCCTTCTCGAAGTGTTCATCGAGATTCTTTTCAGAGGAGTTCAAGCTTTCTTCATCTTGCTATCCGGAGTGCAATTCCTTCTACCGTATCATTTGAGATGGTGTTATGTCATTCTTGATAATTTGAGTTCATGGCTCATGATTCACATGTTGTTAAGAATGGGGTATTTTAAATCCATCAACCTCTTCATTGGAGTTATCTTGGGTTATATTCCACCTAAAGCCTTCCCTAAGGATTGTTGCTAATTATGGTGCTTATAAGTGACCCAAGTTCTTCATCTATCCTTCCGGTGAAATATTTTCTCCTCTCCTTGGTCATATCAATCCCATCAAATTTTTTTCCGTGAGTGGCAGGTTGTCACCTCATAATTTGAGATGTACTCCATAACTCTCTCT
>NC_053024.1:178420445-178436286 GCF_003073215.2 Triticum urartu | reverse complement strand
TGCAAGTTTTACGTTGCTGCTACGGGCTTAGCAAGAACCAATCTTACCTACGCATCAAAACCACAACGATAGTTTGTCAAGTTGGTGCTGTTTTAACCTTCGCAAGGACCGGGCGTAGCCACAATCGGTTCAACTAAAGTTGGAGAAACTGTCACCCACAAGCCACCTATGTGCAAAGCACGTCGGGAGAACCGGTCTCGCGTAAGCGTACGCGTAATGTCGGTCGGGCCGCTTCATCCAACAATACCGCCGAACCAAAGTATGACATGCTGGTAAGCAGTATGACTTATATCGCCCACAACTCACTTGTGTTCTACTCGTGCATATAACATCAACATAAATAAAAACCTAGGCTCGGATGCCACTGTTGGGGAACGTAGTAATTTCAAAAAATTTCCTACGCACACGCAAGATCATGGTGATGCATAGCAACGAGAGGAGAGTGTAGTCTACGTACCCTCGTAGACCGATAGCGGAAGCGTTATGACAACGCGGTTGATGTGGTCGTACATTTTCACGGCCCGACTGATCAAGCACCGAAAACTACGGCTAAGGAACCATTGCTTCCCGGACTAAGGAACCTCCGAGTTCGAGCACACGTTCAGCTCGATGACGATCCCCGGACTCCGATCCAGCTAAGTGTCGGGGAAGAGTTCCGTCAGCACGACGGCGTGGTGACGATCTTGATGTTCTACCGACGCAGGGCTTTGCCTAACCACTACAACGATATGGTCGAGGTGGAATATGGTGGCAAGGGGCACCGCACACGGCTAAGGAACGATCTCAATGATCAACTTGTGTCTTTGGGGTGCCCCTTGCCTCAGTATATAAAGGATGGAGGAGGAGGAGGCCGGCCCAGGTTGGTGCGGCCAGGATGTGGAGTCCTACTAGGACTCCAAGTCCTAGTAGGAGTCCACCAAGAGGGGAGGAAGGGAGAAGGAAGTGGAGGAGTAGGAAAGGTGGCCGGCCCCCTTTTCCCTAGTCCAATTCGGACTAGAGGGGAGGGGGGGCGCAGCAGCCTTTTTCCCTCTTCCCACTAAAGCCCATCAAGGCCCATTGCTTCTCCCGTAACTACCCGGTACTCCGAAAAATACCCGAATCACTCGGAACCTTTCCGATGTCCGAATATAGTCGTCCAATATATCGATCTTTACGTCTCGACCATTTCGAGACTCCTCGTCATGTCCCCGATCTCATCCGGGACTCCGAACTCCTTCGGTACATCAAAACTCATAAACTCATAATATAACTGTCATCGAAACCTTAAGCGTGCGGACCCTACGGGTTCGAGAACAATGTAGACATGACCGAGACACGTCTCAGTCAATAACCAATAGCGGGACCTGGATGCCCATATTGGCTCCTACATATTCTACGAAGATCTTTATCGGTCAGACCGCATAACAACATACGTTGTTCCCTTTGTCATCGGTATGTTACTTGCCCGAGATTCGATCGTCGGTATCCAATACCTAGTTCAATCTCGTTACCGGCAAGTCTCTTTACTCGTTCCGTAATACATCATCCCGCAACTAACTCATTAGTTGCAATGCTTGCAAGGCTTATGTGATGTGCATTACCGAGAGGGCCCAGAGATACCTCTCCGACAATCGGAGTGACAAAACCTAATCTCGAAATACGCCAACCCAACATGTACCTTTGGAGACACCTGTAGTACTCCTTTATAATCACCCAGTTACGTTGTGACGTTTGGTAGTACCCAAAGTGTTCCTCCGGTAAACGGGAGTTGCATAATCTCATAGTTATAGGAACATGATAAGTCATGAAGAGAGCAATAGCAACATACTAAACGATCGGGTGCTAAGCTAATGGAATGGGTCATGTCAATCAGATCATTCAACTAATGATGTGACCTCGTTAATCAAATAACAACTCTTTGTCTATGGTTAGGAAACATAACCATCTTTGATTAACGAGCTAGTCAAGTAGAGGCATACTAGTGACACTCTGTTTGTCTATGTATTCACACATGTATTATGTTTCCGGTTAATACAATTCTAGCATGAATAATAAACATTTATCATGAAATAAGGAAATAAGTAATAACTTTATTATTGCCTCTAGGGCATATTTCCTTCAGTGAGAAGTCCGAACACTTTAACAAGTGCGGCACCCCGAACTTATAGCATTATATACATCGGCTCCGAATCATGTCTTGGGTCAATAGTTGGGTTTGCCCGGCTCCTATGTTTTGGTGCCTTATGTTTCGCTATATCGGCTAAGGTAGCACTAGGAGAACTACTGCGATTGTGCCCCAGTTGAGCTGGGTCGAGCACCTCAGTAGAGAAAGCTAAAACTGACTTTCATGATGAAGCGAGAGCTGGTCGCTGTTCGAGAGGTTTTTCGAGTCCCTAAAGACTTATGCCGCTTAGAGCGAGGAGTCGGCTCTGTCCGTCCAAGGCGTGGATAGCGCCCCGAACTCGGTCTTCCGAATATCAGGGGCTTTGCCGAAATTTAAAATTATAGAATTCTATGGCTAAGTGAGAGTGTTCAAGCATTATAGTCCGATTGCCTTGTTCGCTGTGCTGAGCGCCTCCCTCGAAGGACCCAAACATGGGAAAAAGAGTGCTCAGGTTTATCCCCGAACACCCCAGCACTAGCGGCACGGGGGAAGAAGCCGACGACTCGCCATCTCTCAGAATTGATAAACAGCCGCACAGAAGGTAATATTTTAAATTCTAACAGCATTTCTTAGCGCATATGAACAAGTTTTCAGCGCACAGGACAAAACGAGCAAGTTTTACTCAAAAATTACATCCCTGGAAAATTCATCTGCCATAAGGCAGGCACCCTTCAGAACATCCTTATAATAATTCTCGGGCTTGCGATGCTCCTTCCCCGGCGGTGGCCTGTCCTTCACAAGTTTCTCAGCATCCAGCTTGCCCCAGTGCACCTTAGCACGGGCAAGGGCCCTACGGGCGCCTTCAATGCAGACGGAGCGCTTGATGACTTCGAGCCTTGGACAGGCCCCCATCAGCCGCCACACCAGCCCGAAATAGCTCCCAGGCAGAGCCTCCCCAGGCCACAACCGAACTATGAGGCCCTTCATGGCCTGTTCGGCCGCCTTGTGGAGCTCGACCAGTTGCTTCAGCTGGTCGCTCAGGGGCATGGGGTGTCCGGCCTCAGCATACTGAGACCAGAACACCTTCTCCGTCGAGCTGCCCTCCTCGGCTCGATAGAATGCGGCGGCATTGGACACGATACGGGGAAGATCTGCGAATGCTCCTGGAGAGCTCCGGATTCGGGTAAGTAACAAGTAACTTACGTTTATGTGTTTGCTTTGCATAAAGAATGCCTTACCCGCCGCTATATTTTTCACCTCATCCAACTCCTGGAGGATCTTCTGGGATTCGGCCTTGGCAAACTTGGCATTTTCAATAGCCACCGCGAGCTCGGACGCTCGCGTCTTTGATTCAAGCTCCAAACTCTCATGTTTTTCCATGAGAGCCTGGAGCTCTTGCCGCACCTTGCCAACCTCGGCCTCATACTTCTCCCGCTCGGTGCGCTCCGTGGCCGCCCTCTTCTCGGCCTCGACTAGCGCTTGCTTAAGGGTTGCCACCTCAGACGTGGCCCCTACAATAGCCACGATAATCCTGTCATTTTTTTGCAATTGCACTTTTTTTATATATATTTAAAACAAGGTATTTCTTACCTTCCTTCTCCTCGAGCTGCTTCTTGGCACGCCCGAGCTCTTGCTCGGACTGCTCGAGGTTATGCTTTAGCGTGTGCACTTCCGCAGTCAGTGCGGCGGACGCGAGCAGAGAAGCATGCATACGCATATTGACTCCTTTTTGTTAGACTCCTGCGAATTTCATTTTGATCCTCTATTCGGCTTTTCTTCCCGAATGCCAAACAGAGCATCAGGGGCTACTGTCTATGCGGTAATATTATTTACACATTCCTTACTTACCTCAAAGCCTGTTAAAAGGCTAGTACAAGCTTCAGTCAGTCCGCTCTTGGCGGACTGAACCTTCTGGACCACCGCACTCATAATGGTGCGGTGCTCCTCGTCGATGGAGGCGCCTTTGAGCACCTCCAACAGATTGTCCGGCGCCTCCAGTTGGACGGGGGTCACCGGCACGGTGGGCTTGCTCCTCTTGGAAGGAGGTCGCCCGCCGGACTCTAGAACCTTTGAAGGTTCCGGAGCGGTGTCCGGCCTAGGGCCGGACTTGGAGCCCTGGGGGGTTTTATCCCCTTTACTCCCGGAGTCCGGGAGGTCGCCTTGCGGCGCCTCCAGGACCACCTCCTCCCAGCTTGGAACCTGTTGGGACAACACTTTGGTGTCGTCCGTAGGGCAGGGGGAGGAAGCCGTCGGAAGCGAATTCACATCCGACGAGTCCAGTGAACCGCTCGACGACGCATCGAGCCGGTCTTTGGGTGGGCTGCATAAACATATTCGACATAAGGGAAAGCTGTGCAATAAAGGAATACTATGAATTACTCTGGTATCTGATACTTACGATTTAGCCAGGGGCTTGGCCCTGAGTGGCCACTCCTCTCCGTCGTCGTCGGCGTCGGTGGAGTAGTCCGGAGGAAGGGTTTTCCCCTTCTTGGACCCTTCGGCCTCCGCAGTTGGGGCGGCCTTCCTTTTCTTCCCTTCCCCCGCTGGAGGGGGAGGGGTCTCTTCTTCCTCCTCCTCGTCTTCATGGGAGGAGTGCGTCTTGGAGTCGTCGGATGAGGGATCCGACACCTCCAGGCGCCGGGCACTCTTTCGAGTCCCCGTGGCCTTCTTCTTGGCCTTCTTCTCCGGCACCACATGGGGTGCCGGAACCAGCAGCTTCGCCAAACGAGCGCCCGCTGGGCCTTCAGGCAAAGGAGCCGGACAGTTGATCTGTCCGGACGTCTCCTGCCAATCCTGTCAAAGGTAAGGAAGCTTAGATCCCGCATGGAGTCAAACTATGAAAAACTGATACCCTGTAAAAGGTAAAAACAGCTTACCGCATGAGCGTGACGCTGCGTACTGAATCCGCGATCCTCGGTAGCGGATGCGGGGGCCTCGGCGCCCTTGAAAAGCACCTTCCAGGCATCTTCGTACGTCGTGTCGAAGAGCCTGCTCAGAGTTCGGTGCCGCGCCGGGTCGAACTCCCATAGGTTGAAAGCCCGTTGTTGACACGGGAGGATCCGGCGGATGAGCATAACCTGGACTACGTTGACAAGTTTGAGCTTCTTGTCCACCAGGGTTTGGACGCATGTTTGGAGTCCGGTCAGCTCTCCTTTTTTACCCCACGACAGGCCCGTCTCTCCTTCCAGGAGGTGAGCCGCGTAGGGGGTCCGGATCGGAACTCGGGGGCTGCGACCCATTCAGGGTCGCGCGGCTCGGTGATGTAAAACCACCCCGATTGCCACCCCTTCAGGGTCTCCACAAGGAGCCCTCGAGCCATAAGACGTTGGGCATCTTGCCCACCATGGCGCCTCCTGCACTCCGCCCTGGTTGCCCTGCCACGCACCACCTTCGGCTTTGACATTGAAAGTCTTGAGCCATAGGCCGAAATGGGGGCGGATGCGCGAGGAAAGCCTCGACACACGACGATAAACGCCGATGGATGTTGAGGACAAAGTTCGGGGCCAGATTCATGGAAATCCAGGCCACTAGTAGAACATGAGCCCCCGGACAAATGGGTGTGAGAGGGAAGCCCAGTCCCGGAGGAAATGGGGGAGGAACACCACCCTCTCATGGGGCCTAGGGGTGGGGATGAGCTGCCCCTCTTTCAGAGCAAGCCGTAGCTGCGCATGTCGTTAGACCAAGGTATCCGGCCTCCCTTAGTCTTTTTGATAGTGTCCCTCCTGTGACGGAGGAGACCATCCACTTGCCTCCCGCTCCGGACATGGCTGGAGAAGGTTGAGGTGGGGAGTGCGGACTTGGGCGCTTAGGAGCTCGAGTGCGCAAGAATGGATATGGCAAAGGAGGAAGAAGGCGTAGGTGAAAAGGTGGATCCTTATCCCCTTATATGGGTGGACGCAACTATGTGTCCTCACCAGCCTGGTAAAACTCGCTTATCCCCAAGTGCCATAATCAATGGCACGGTTAAGTTACCCACGCCCGTATTGATGAGAATCCCGGAATAAGGGGACACGATCTCTGCTTCGACAAGACGTGCCAAGAAAACCGCCTCGCATAACACGCTGAGGTGGGACAATAAAATGATTCGAATAAAGACTTGGCCGTGGGGCAGCACACTACGAAATACGTCAGCGGATTAGATTTGTGTAAATATTATTCTCTCTATTGCAGTATGTGGAAACTTATTTTGCAGAGCCGAACACTATCTTTGTGTTCAAAATCTTCTATGAAGTACTTGGAGGAGGAACCCGCCTTGCAATGCCGAAGACAAACTGCGCGCCGGACTCGTCGTCATTGAAGCCTGGTTCAGGGGCTACTAAGGGAGTCCTGGATTAGGGGGTGTCCAGATGGCCGGACTATACCTTCAGCCGGACTCCTGGACTATGAAGATACAAGATTGAAGACTTCGTCCCGTGTCCGGAAGGGACTTTCCTTGGCGTGGAAGGCAAGCTTGGCGATACGGATATTTAGATCTCGTACCATTGTAACCGACTTTGTGTAACCCTAACCCTCTTCGGTGTCTATATAAGCCGGAGGGTTTTAGTCCGTAGGACAACATATAGAACAACAATCATACCATAGGCTAGCTTCAGGGTTTAGCCTCTCCGATCTCGTGGTAGATCTACTCTTGTACTACCCATATCATCAATATTAATCAAGTAGGACGTAGGGTTTTACCTCCATCGAGAGGGCCCGAACCTGGGTAAAACTTCATGTCCCTTGCCTCCTGTTACCATCCGGCCTAGACGCACAGTTCGGGACCCCCTACCCGAGATCCGCCGGTTTTGACACCGACAATGATCTTGTCTTGAAACCATACTTAAATTCTTATCTTTGATTACTTCTCTCAAGCTTGATCTCAGAAGCCCCAAATATATCAATCTTTGAGAATTCTCTCCCAATGAGCTCCCATCCATGAACATTAATTAGATTAGGCATTGAAACCAATCTTGATGGCGGTCAATAGAAGTACCGAAGACCAACTTGAAACCTCACTGGATAGGATTCTCGAGAGCCAACACCTAGGGCCCCGTGGAGCACGGGGTTATCCAGAGAGTTGACACTCGACCCCGTGCGCACGGTACAAGCCCGTGTGCATAGGGTATCCAAGAGAAGGGATACCATGAGGACTTTCTTCGGATGCTTGATGGCAAGACTTCACCAAAACAACCCCAATGCACTTCAAGCAATCACTATGGAAACATATATTCTTTATATAAGATTCAATGCACTTGATGCTCCATAAGGAATTGTCATTTTAATACCAAAAGCATAGGCAAATATAATCTTCATATATATGGACTTCATCCTTGGATTTCGCGTCCCAATATCCTTGAGGCACTTATCTTCATTATATGGACTTCATCCATGATTCCATCCAATATCCTTGTGGCACCTTCTATGATGGACAAAACCTTTCAAATATATCTCACTGAAAAACACTCATAGAGATTGTCATTTAATTACCAAAACCACACTTAGGGGCTACATGCCCTTTCAATCTCCCCCATTTTGGTAATTGATGACAATCTCAACAAGAGGGTTTATATAATGAATTTAAAACAAGTATGAAATCTATCCGAGAATAAATTGTATACTTGAGGTGGTTTTGATAGCCTCAAACATCACAAACATAGTTGATGTTATCAAAACCGGTTGTAATAGCATCGAAATACTACACAAGAATTTGATGCTAGTAGAACCACAATATATAGAGCAAACTCCCCCACAATATATGCACAGGAAATAACTTGGTGTAGTTTCCTCTATATACACATACATGAAATGAGCAAGCACAACCAAAGTAGATAAGCATGAATGACAGGAACCAACCCACTTCACCTAAACCCTCTTGTATACGAACCAACCCACAATCGCCAAAATGGAAGAAAAATCTAGACGACCAATATAGTATGAGTTCCTCCTTAATTTTTGCATTTCTCATATTGTGAGTGGAATCAAATGCACATATCCAGTTACGAACAAACGAAGAAATTCACACTATATCGAGGATCCATAGAATGCACCAAAATGATATGACAAGAGAATCAAACATTCAAAGGATCCAAAGAACATATTTTGGACAAGGGATAATGGAGATATCCAATATGATAATCATGCTAAGCATGGGTCCAAAATATATCCAACAACTCATGAGTGCAAACATATATGCAAAACATACAAGCACTCACTCAACAAGTACTAATCATGCTATGATGAAACATACACAATGTTGACTCTAATTTAAATAAATGCATGAAGTAAGTACTTGTTACCGAGAGATAGAGCATTGGTTCAAGGGGCCCTTGATCTAGTAAGCAAACAAGAGGGACTTGATATTGTTCTTGGATAGGTACATGATCTCCCATATCATCTTGATCTTGTGTTGGGGGTGATGACTTCCCTTGTGGTGGATCCA
The DNA here is from genome assembly GCF_003073215.2 of Triticum urartu. NCBI lineage: Eukaryota > Viridiplantae > Streptophyta > Magnoliopsida > Poales > Poaceae > Triticum > Triticum urartu. Next base: position 178,427,785 of record NC_053024.1, on the reverse strand, counting down.
CAAGAGGGGATCTTACTCCTTCTTCTTCTACATGGACATGGGGTGTTTCCTATGGAAGAATATGATCGATCCCCATTGTACTTGTAGCTTGGGAAGGAGCTTCATCACCTACAACACTTGAAACAAATTGCTCCGCATGGAAGCCATTATTCTTATCACACTCCACGTTCACCGTTTCCTCAATACATCCCGAGGATTTATAGAGAATACAATAAGTGTGGGAGTTTGATGCATATCCAACAAATTGACCCACATTTTAGTTAACCGGGTTTTCATGATGAGAATGAAACACTTACAACCGACCCGGGTTTTCAATTATATTCTCCCTCAATCAAACAATCAACCAAGCTTGGCTCTAGTAATTTCCCACGGTGTGTCTCCACCCCCTCATGAATAAGCCAAGCATCCAATGCTTCCTCTAAAGTACCCTAAAACACATTATATAGATGGTCCCCAAACTTATGGGGTCCCGAAGTAGTTAGTCCAACCACAAATACATAGGGAAAAACTCCGCTATTAACATATGTAAAGGGTATGACTTGAAGTTCATGCACACTTTTAATCATTAATGATTGATGGAGTTTTACCCTATATGAGGTCAAAGGTAGGAGCAATCAAGACATGAAAAAGTATTATAAATAAATATGCATGCGCACATGCCTACCAAGATTCCAAAGAGATATAACAATTTTGGACAAAAGAACACTTAAACGAAGATACTCCAAAAATAACATTAAAGCATTCAAGTTGTCCCAAATCATATCAAAGAGACGAATCCACACAAGGACTGCAAGAAAAGTACAACATATGAACTAAGCAAAAACCAAAGAGCATATAGGATATACATTACACACATGCTCAAAGGCTTATCTCACTCAAGTAGATAAAAGATAGTACAAGCAGTGAGATAAGGCAAGTTGAACCACAAGCCGAGAAGAAGATGATCATAAAATTCTACCACAAGAAGAAATACCAATTGGTATTTGGAATTAACACTCGGTGGTAGAATCCAAAGAAGCGCAAGATCATAATCAACAACCACCCCGTGCGCACGAGGGTCAAAAGACCCCATGCACACGGGGTATCCAGGGAGTTACATAGTACCCCGTGCGCACGGGGGTCAAACGACCCCTTGTGCACGGGGTACCCAGAGAGTTACGCAACACCCCGTGCACACGGGGGTCAAAAGACCCCGTGCGCACGGGGTATCCAGGACTTTCCTGGTGCAAATTTCTGGATACCACAACAAGCACACAACAGAGGCAAATAAACACCTACAAGAGATAATTAATGGATACTCTAAGAATTTGAATTTCAAATGAGCTTGACATACCACATAGTGACTAGATAATATTGAGTATCAATACTATGTAGTATTTCTCATATTCACATTTTGGGTTTGTGATGCGCACAAAACATAACACTCCCCCATAATGTGATGATCCACTAATATCTCGCAAGAGCCAAACAACATACAAATAAGGCTCAAGACAACAAGCAACACTATATGATGTGCAATGCAACCTACACATGCTAGATAACACAAATCAAGCATACTAGGAAGCACAACATATAAATGGCACATGCTAGATACCAAAACCTAAGCATGCAATAGGGGCGCGAGTAACTCAATGTAAGCAAAAATACAAAGTTACCGCAAGGAGAACATTGGAGATAGATTAATATTGAAATAATCCACATGACTTGGCTTCGAACAAATAAAATGGTGGATTATCCTTTTCGTCTCATTGAACTAGCCAAAATCTCCAATGTCCTCCACACACCTATGATTCAAGTTTGAGCTTGATGGTCCCAACCCAAGTTGGGTCCTAAGAACTTAGTCACAATAGACTTGGCAACCCAAATGGTCTTTTTCCATTTCCAAACCACTTTGGCACCAAAACAAAACTGGCAAACAAAATTGCCAACAACATCCTTTCTTAATGCGAATTAATGATCATTGACTAGAGGAGGCTTAGGGGATGTTACCGTTTGGGACAAGATGTGAGGATATGTGTCCCTTCTCCACCGACAAAATATAGCACATGTGCTCCCCTATCTCTTCTTATTTATTTCTCAACTTGGGGAGCATTATCTTTGTTCATCATTGCTAGTGGCCTTTCTCTTACACCATGAGGTTGACCTGAGATTGACTTGGAGGACACTTCCCTGATGCTTCACATTGAAGCCTTCTCTTCAATGGACGAAATCTCCACATGGTGACCACATTCTTGCACTTGAAGCATGTAATGTTGGTCGGGATTCCTTGAATTGATCTTGTGTCCCTTCTTCTTTCTCTTTGGAACTCTTGTTGTTGGAGATGAAAACCAAGGTCCGCCCTTGTCATGAGGAGGGATTTTTTGAACACTCAAGATAGCGTTGAGAGAGTATTCCTTCATGACATATTTCCAAGTCTTTCTTCAAAATAGTGACTTGGGCCTTGAGGTCTTTGTTTATCTACAAAGGTTAGTATCACAAAAGTACTAGAGAAGTAGAAAGCCTTCATTGTTAGAGCAACAAGGCAAGGAGAGCAATTCATCACAAAAAATTGGCAATAATATGTCTAGATGAATCACTAGGACTAGCACTTTCAATAAAGCATTTTGAGTAGAAATAGTGCTATGTCCACATGAGGCTCACGAGATGTTACCTTAGTCACAATAGCCTCATGAGCTAACTTTAGCCTTTCATGGGAGATTAGAAGATCATCATGAGAGCCCGAGAGCTTTTCATGAACTTTCTTCTAATTTCCATAATTGCTAGTTAGCAAACAAGTTGAGCCCTTAGCTCAACATTTTTTCAAGATAGATGCTTCACAAGGAGTAGTAGCACAAGCATCATTGACAATATGAGAGGAGCTATAAGAAACTAGAGACTTCACATGAGTAGCTTGAAGTTCCTCATAAGACTTAGAGAGTTTGGTGAGCTCTCCTTTGACATTCTTGTAGACAAGGTCAAGGTGCTCAAAATCCTCTTTAAGTTGATCATGAGCAACTTCAATCTCTTCTTTAGAAGATTCTAAGTCTCTAAGAGTTTCTAGAGCATCAAGAAGGTTACAATCAAGTTTTTCATTTTGTTCTTGCTCTTCGTGAAGTAAATCATTACACTTTCCAAAATGAGTTAAGATCTTTAAACATCTCATAAGTGTTCTTATTTACCCCACGAAGAGAATTACCAATTTCATATATTTCTTGACTCATATCCCTATCACATTCATCATCACTCTCATCAATATCATTACAAAGAGTAGATGATACCTCGGTATTACCTCTTGCCATGAGGCACATGTGAACATCGGAGGTTGATGATGATTCTTTTGGAGAGGGAGTTTCTTTATCATCAAGAGTAGGATATCCATGTCCATCCTCTTGACACTCATAGCATTTCCTCTCCAACAGGTGATGTCCTTCTTTGCTCCTCTAGCAATTTCCTCATTAATGATGTGTGCACTATTTTCTCTTGTTTCCTCTACATGGTTAGTCAAACAACAACTAGAGGAAATAGAAGCATAGATCATGGAAACAAGGAGTATCAAGCATATCATCACAAAAGGTATTCAAGAATCTCCAAATGATATGCATGGACTATCAACACAAGAATGTAAGTCATTTTTGCTAGATATGCTCAAGTCCATAGAATCTACAACACTAGCATGTATACATGAAAGATAATCAATGTTTAGCACAACATCATCATCACAAATGATATTTCCACTCACCATGTCATTACCTTGGGACATGCCATATGATGGTGAGGTGGAAGAGGTAGAAGTGTCCAAGCACATGGATGAAGAAGCAATATGGAGATCTTCATGATTTGAAGATGTGGAGACCTCCTCAATTAACTTCTCCGAAAGATGATGAATATCAACAAGATTGGACCCACATATATTTCTTCAAGTTTGGTCCACATATCATGAGCCGTCACACAAGTCATGATAGACTCAAATACTTCGAGGGATATAAACCGGATTATGGCATTCTTAGCACCATAGCCACAAAGCATATCATCATTTTCCTCACTAGTTGGAAAAAGGTCATCCTTCCACGGAGAAGCCCCTACAAGAACAATTCTCACAAGATTTGGACCCATGGTCCGAAAATGACAAAGCATGCGAATTTTCCACAAGTGATAGTTTGTGCCACTAAAACAAAAGTGTCATTGTGCACTATACCACTAGTCGACATCTTTACTCTCTAGGCGGTGAAGCCTACCAAGGAGAGACCAAAGCTCTGATACCAATTGAAATGATCTAGATGACGACTAGAGGGGGTGAATAGGCATGTTTTTAAAACTTTTACGGATTTGGCTTTATCCTAATGCGGAATTAAACTAACGGATACTTTTCAAGCACAAATCCTAAATATGCTAGGCTCAACTAAGTGCACCAACAACCTATGCTAAACAAGATAGGCACTTAAGAAAACTAGCAAGCACAAACTATATCACAAGATATGGAAATGAAGGAACAACTAAGCAATTCAACTATTACAAGATATCTCAATATGAGCAAGTATGAATTGCGGAAAGTAAAGGGTGTGGGTATGAGATAACCACAAGTGAGTCGGGGACGCGGATTTATCCCGAAGTTCACACTCGTGAGAGTGCTAATCTCCGTTAGAGCGGTGCCGAAGCCAGAAGCTCCGGGGCGTCACCAAGTGACTCACCGTATTCTCCCTTTCGAGTCACCCCCAACGGATGAGCCTCGGTTCACTCGGGGTTGGTCTTGAAGGCGACCACCACACCTTTACAAACTTCTCCGGAGCACACCAAACCACGGAAGCTTCCGGAGGAACTTGACCACCTAGGCCACTTGAACACCCTTCCCTGAGCACACCACAAAAGGAAGCTTCCGGGGGAACCTTGGCCACATAGGCCTCTTCACAATCTTCTCAATGTATCACCAAACCGTCTAGGAGGCGAAGCCTCCAAGAGTAATAAACTCACGGGCTCTCACTCGAACAAATCGATGCGGGGAGCTCAAACCAATGCAACAAATGCAATGCAAGGTCAAGCAACAAATGCTCAACTCACTCTCTCAATCTCACAAGATGCAACTCAAGAAAGTGAGATTGAAGAGAGGGGATGCAATGGAGGAAATCAACAAATGACTCCAAGATCCATCCACAAATCCCCCTTCACTTAGAGGGGAGATAGGGGTTTGGGAGAGGTGGTAAGAGGCTCAAAATGATGTTTAGAATGTGAATCAACAACCCCCCAAACCGGTGGGAGGAAGGAGCCCTTAAATAGCCAAAACCCAAAACTAGCCGTTGGGGCTCAACGGGCAGTTCCTGGACACCCCGTGCCCACGGGGTCCCGTGCGCACGGTACGAGCCCGTGCACAGGGGCCCTGCCCACGGGGGTCAAAAACCCGTGCCCACGGGGTACCCAGGACAGCCTGCAGCAGCCCACTAAAACATGCATAACTTTGGCATACGAACTCCGAATTTGATGATCTTGGGCTCGTTTTGAAGCTAGGGAAAAGCCCAAGGTCCTCACATAGAGAACCACCCAAGATCAACAAGAAAGTATGATGCAAGTAATGCAAAGGTTTGAGCTCTCTACATGCGACGTGATCAAGCTACTCGCCCGAGAGTCCCTCTTGATAGTACGGCTATCAAACCTATAATCCGGTCTCCCACCAAGCACTATGAGATCGGCAAAACTAGAAAAACCTAGCTAAGTTATACCTTTGCCTTGCATATTCAACTTGAGCTTGATGATGACTTTAATGCTTGCCTCAAGTTGGAATCCCTTTCTTGTCCACAACCACTTGGTGAAGATACTCGAATTGCTTCCTCATATTGCAATGAGGGAAGCCTTAACTTAAGCCCATCTTCACATGTGCATTATCATGATGTGGACCGCAAGCTTCAAAGCATATAACCTCCGGCTTCTCATCTTGCACTTGGACACCTCGAACCCGACGACCATCACCACTTGATGTCATCCTCACATAGGCTACTTGAAATATTTCCTTTTGATGCAAGCCCATGAGAAACACCTAACCCACATAGACATACCAAACACATAGCATGGGTTAGGTAACAAAGCACAATTCACAATTACTTACCATACCACTAGATCACTTGGTCTCACGTGGTACAATGTTTGTGCTTTGAGAGTTGACCACTTAGATATAATCTTCGAGCTTCATCTTGGTCAACCAACATCTTTACTCCAAGCTCCATCTTGGTTTCTTGAAAGCCACAATGAACTCTTCATTTCCCTTCATTGCTTCAAGACTATATCACCAAAGACTCTTCCATGACCATATCAAGTTCCACTATGAATATCATCTTGGTCACCACTTGCCCTTCTAAAAACTCCATCACAATCTCTTGAGAGGCATAATGAATTCGTCACTCTAGTTGCTTGCTTCAAGACTTGATCAACCGAAACCCAACACATGAGCTCACCATGATCTTGTCTTGAGACCATAACTTGAATTCTTCTCTTTGATTATTCTCTCAAGCCCTTGATCCTTAAAAGCCCTCCATCATAATATCTTGAGAGGCACAATGAATTCTTCACTCTAGTTGTTTGCTTCAAGACTTGATCAACCTAAACCCAACACATGAGCTCACCATGATCTTGTCTTGAAACCATAACTTGAATTCTTCTCTTTGATTACTCTCTCAAGCCTTGATCCTCAAGAAGCCCAAATATATCAATCTTTGAGATCCTCCAATGAACTCCATCATGAACATAATTAGATTAGGCATTGAAACCAAATCTTGATGGCGTCAATAGAAGTACCCGAAGACCAACTTGAAACCTCACTGGATATGGGATCTCGAGAGCCAACACCTAGGCCCCGTGAGCACGGGGTATCCAGAGAGTTGACACTCGACCCCGTGCGCATGGTACAAGCCCGTGTGCACGGGGTATCCAGAGAAGGATACCATGAGGACTTCTTCGGATGCTTTGATGCAGACTTCACAAAACAACCCAATGCACTTCAAGCATCACTATGGAACATATCTTCATATAAGATTCAATGCACTTGATGCTCCATAGGAATTGTCATTTAATACCAAAGCATAGGGCAAATATATCTTCATATATATGGACTTCATCCTTGATTCCGTCCAATATCCTTGAGGCACTATCTTCATATATATGGACTTCATCCATGATTCCATCCAATATCCTTGTGGCACCTTCTATGGACAAAACCTTCAAATATATCTCACTGAAAACATTAGTCCATAGAGATTGTCATTTAATTACCAAAACCACACTTAGGGGCTACATGCCCTTTCACATATGGACTCAGCTGATCAATCATAGACGCCTGCCGGGCCGCACATCCCAACCTATCCGCCGCTTAAGGAAAA